>NC_085005.1:30809664-30829664 GCF_963854185.1 Sardina pilchardus
CTCTCATCCCTATCCCTTCTTCTCTTCTCTTTTTTCCCCCCCATCTTCTCTAAACCCTTCTTCTCTCCTCCTCTTCCTCTCTCATCCCCCCCCTTCCCTTCTTCTCTTCTCTTTCATCTCTATCCCTTTTTCTCTTCTTCTCTCCTCCTCCTCTTCCCTTTCATATCTATCCCTTCTTCTCTCCTCCCTCCTTTTCTCTTTCATCTCTATCCCTTCTCTTCTCTACCTCCTTTTCCTCTTTCATCATTCTATCCCTCCTCTTTTCTCTCATCTCTCTATCCCTCCTTCTTCTCTTCTTCTCCTCTTGCCTCCATCTCTTCTCTTCTACCCTCTACATTCCATCACTCTTTCTCTTCCTTCTCTCTTCCTCCTCCTCCCCCTCTCCTCCTCCTCATCCTCCTCCTCCTCCCCCTCTCCTCCCCCTCTCCTCCTCCATCTCCCCTCTCTCTCCTCCTCCTCCTCCCTCCTCTCCTCTCCTCCTCTCCTCCTCCCCCTCTCCTCCTCCTCATCCTCCTCCTCCTCCCCTCTCCTCCCCCTCTCCTCCTCCATCTCCCCCTCTCCTCTCCTCCTCCTCTCCTCCTCCTCTCCTCCTCCCCCTCTCCTCTCCTCCTCCCCCTCTCCTCTCCTCTCCTCCTCCTCCTCCTCCCCTCTCCTCCCCCTCTCCTCTCCTCCTCTCCTCCCCCTCTCCTCCTCCTCCTCCTCCTGTGCAGGCCTGACGTCTCTGGTGCTGTACTACCGGTTCCTGCACCCCAAGTCCACGGAGATCTCCCTGGGCCTGCAGCACATGGGCGGGGGGAGCCACATGGGCAGCACGTGCCTGGACCTGGAGCGCGGCGAGTCCTCCTTCTCACTAGGGGGCGACAAGAGCCTGCGCGCCGACCCCTCCTCCCTGCAGCTGGCCTCCCACCCCAGCTTCTCCCTCTCGGGCATGGCGGGGTCCCTGCTGGAGCCCCCGGCCAACTGCGTGGGGGGAAGGGTGGGGGTGGCGTCGGCGGGGGGTGCGGAGGGTGTCGGCACCACCACTGGCTCCTGGTGAGACTGGCGCTCAAGACGGGCGACCCCGGGCGCATCAACCGCGCCTACGGGGCGGGAGGGGTGGCGGCCATGATGGGCGTGGCGGCGTACGCGCCGGGGCTGATGGGGGCGGGCGGCGGCGGGGGCGGGGGGGTGATGGAGGGGGGCATGCTGGGAAAGGGGCGAGGTGAGGAGGAGGAGGAGGAGGAGGAGGAGGAGGGGGCGCGGGAGCGGGAGGAAGAGCAGGCCCTGGCGCCGCTGTCCGACTGCAAGGAGGAGTTCCAGAGCGCCAGCGAGGACGAGCCCACGTCGCGCGTGGACAACGCCGGACTCGCCGCACTGGACGACGAGGACGACGAGGACGACGACGAGGAGAGCCTGCCGATGGAGAGTCCGCTGGAGTCGCCGGGCTCGGAGTGCAAGCGCAGCTCGCCGGAGGGCAAGTCGGTGCTGGGCGACAGCCCCGAGCCGCGCTACTGCCCCACCGAGTCCAGCTCCACGCTCTACTTCAGCGCCGACCCGCAGTCGCCCAGCAGCGCCAGCAACCCGCGGCTGGACCGCGACAACACCGCCTTCGGATTCGGCTTCGGCGCCGAGAGCCTGGCCGAGCTGTCCAGCCCCGCGGCCAGCGAACGGGGAGGAGGGGGCTCCTCCGCCGGACCCCCCCTCACCGGCCCCTGGGACGCCTCGGGCCCTGCTACAGCCTCCACCCCCCGCCTGGCACGGCCCCAGAGGGAGGGGGGGTATGGGGGTGGGGGGACTGGGGGTGGGGGTGGGGGTGGGGGGTGAGACCAGTTTTGGGGTCCCCCACCTGAGTGGACCGCGGAGGCAGCTGGTGCTGTCCAGACGAGGACTGGAGGAGGACGCGGGCTTCTAACCATGCTGGTGTGTGTGTGTGTGTGTGTGTGTGTGTGTGTGAGAGGCAGCTGGTGCTGTCCAGACGAGGACTGGAGGAGGATGCGGGCTTCTAACCATGCTGGTGTGTGTGTGTGTGTGTGTGTGTGTGTGTGTGTGTGTGTGTGTGTGTGTGTGTGTGTGTGTGTGTGTGTGTGTGTGCAGAGAGAGACTCTTACTTTATCCATGGGCACATGTCTACGTGTGTGTGAAGAGTGACTGTGAACGAATGCATGTGTATGTTTATGTGTGCATAACTTACCCTGTGTGTGTGTGTGTGTGTGTGTGTGTGTGTGTGTGTGTGTGCACATGTTTGGTGAGGTGTGCAGGGTTGCGGTGCAGCCCCGCCCCTTGTCTCCCCTCAGTTAAAACCCTCGCTGCCTCTGGTTCTCCTCTCTCCTCCCTTATCTGCGTCAAACGCCTCTCAGTTCAGCACCCACGGTTGATAAGCACAAGCCTTCTCCAAGTACCAAGACACT
The DNA here is from genome assembly GCF_963854185.1 of Sardina pilchardus. Classification (NCBI taxonomy): domain Eukaryota; kingdom Metazoa; phylum Chordata; class Actinopteri; order Clupeiformes; family Clupeidae; genus Sardina; species Sardina pilchardus. The sequence continues at coordinate 30,812,052 of NC_085005.1, forward strand.
TCTCAAATCAATCAGAACACAACAGAGACTAGCAGGGGAACCATTGCAGCATTACAAGCTGGAAAGCGATTTATAAGCAAGAGGGGCTATTGAGCAGCTAAATAAATAGCACCTTTAAGGCCTCGGAACACAACCAGGACAGGCTCCCCGGTGGAACCTTCTTCCGCAGCACTTGTGTGAAGACGACATCCCAGAGTGCACTCTCAAAAGCTCTGCAAAGGGAACTTTTTAAAACGGGTCTTTTGCGATGGATAGTGGGAGCGCAGCTTTCATTGTGTTTGCTTCTTATTGGTTATCTTGTGTGTGTGTGTGTGTGTGTGTGTACCTTGACTGACGTGCCATGCTAGCCAATCAGAGGCAGCGGCTCCTCAGCGGAACCATTCAGACGAGAAGAAAGCAGAAGTGGGGTGTGTCTCCCAAGACCATAGTTGCTAACCCGTTAGCGAACTTAATTGGTTGGCAATGGGAAATTACATTGCAACCAACAAAGTTGCTAACTTAGTTAGCTTAGTTAGCAACCATGGTTTTGGGAAATGTGCCCCTGTACTGTACGGTCTATTTTTCACCTGTTCAGTGTGTATCTTCTCCCTCTCGGACTCTCGACTGCTCTAACCTCACCTGTCTGTGGCCTCTCTTTTCTGTGGATACATTTGTTGCAAAAAAAGAAGAAGAAGAAGAAGAAGAATACTTGTTTGTTTTTATGGGTAATTTTGTTGCAAAGAATTATGCTGGACAGGTTTTTAAGAAAATAATATCCTCTTTTTGCAGACCTCACAATGTGACGAGTTGTTTGGATATGACCATATCTCTGTCAGGTGTTTCTCTCAGGCAGTCTTGCTGGTCGCTCATCTATCGCATAATCGGACTGATTTTGGAATCATGATGCTATATTTCGTAAATATGTTAATTCCCCCACGGACACCTGAACTACTTTAAAACTCTGTGTTAAATGGAAGTCTGTGTGTTTTGATATAAAAGTCAGGACTGTACAGTATTCTGTATTTGTGTCTATTTAAGAGGAGGATTTCAGCCATCTACTTCAGCACTTTCTGTATTATGTAACCACAAGCTAAAGCCTGGTTTTAATTCACTGCTGTACAAACAAAGACATATTTCATCCAACCTGCTGTGTTGGGAGGCTGTGAAGGGACTTTTTTATTCGAAAAAAAAAAAAAAAAATCAACACAGAGATTTTTACACTGTGGAGAGGCTCTTCGTATTTGCTGTTTGTGTCTGTGTCACATACACGTGCAGGGCGTATGCAGTCGGCAGCCAGCTTCTCCGTGGCTGAGCGAGGTGATCAGCTTCTGGTCTTCCCAGTGTCCTGTCATAGAAATAACTTTTACCAGTGTCCTTAAAGCAATAAACACACACACACACACACACACACACACACACACACACACACACACACACACACACACACACACACACGCACTCACACACTCACATGCACACGCACACACAGAAAAAATAATGCACACACAATGACAGACACACAAACACACACACACTCGAAAGAATGCGCGCGCACACACACACACACACACACACACACACACACACACACAAAGCTGAAGAAACGAGAGGTTAAATTACTGTCTGTTGTGTTCTGACTTTAAATAATGAATAAATTTATCATATGTCTGTATACCAAAACTCAAGAATTTGTGGTAATGTCATTGATTCAGAATACGGTTTTGTTCTTTAAAAATCAGTTTTGACCATTATTGTGATAATGCAGTGTGTGCCATCTTTAACACAACACGTACACACACACACACACACACACACATATATATATATATAGAGAGAGAGAGAGAGAGAGAGAGAGAGGGTCTTGCCTCCTTATACAAATGGTCCACCTCACTCATTCAAAATTGAATATGTGTTGCAATGGATTGAGCTAGGCCTATTGCCATTCAATACATAGTTCCAAATTACCTTGACTATTGGTCCTAATAAACTGTATCTGTTTTCTAAACTACAAATAAATTCGGAAATGAACCAGGTTAAAAGCCAGGGTTTTGAGATAAAATGGGTTGGAGCTGTTCTTTGTCTTTGTAGGCTAAAGAAAATACAAAGCTTTCCTTACCTTTAATGAAGAATGTTCGGACGCTCCCTTTAAGACGTCGCACATGCGCAGTACTATGAAAAAGTTAACTCTGGACTTCTTAGTCGGAGAATTTCTGCATTAAGGAAAAAGTCAGAAATCGAGGCGACCTCGAAATGGCTTTCCGAAGAAGAAACAAGAGTTACGCTTTCTTCAGTCAAGAATTTCTCATTCAGAATCATGCAGATATTGTATTCAGTCTGGTTATTTTCATCCTGATCGGACTGATGTTTGAGGTGAGTGATCTTACCCTACTTTTTCCCCCCTCAGCGTACAGCTGTAGCTAGCGGGGTTGAGTTTAGTTGAGTGAGCAAGACCAGGGTATTAGAGTTGTCTAAAGACACGTAGTCGGAAGAACTGTCTGTTGTAGATTTTGTGTACACTTGGTTTAAACGCCCCAAAATGAGTCTCGGCTTGTAGCTTCGACTTACTGAGTTGACAGTGTCTGTTGGCTACAAATTTGCCTGGTATTCTTTTGGCATCTTCCTAGGCTACTTTTTGACATCTTCGTTGGCAAGCGTTGACTGTGCGGCATGTTAAGAGACTTTTATTGCGTGTAGACTTGCATGATGCCCAGTTACGTTTTGTATCTGAGATTTTGTAACGTTGTTACCTCAAGACGTTGACGAAATGTAGCCCAATGCTTGAGTAATTTCCTTTGTGTCTGTAAAATGAAACATTCGTAATTACCCCTGACACACAACACAAAGGCCTGTGTTAGCGTTATTGGATATCATTTTATTCCATGATGGAACTGAAACTTTCAAAAAGTTGCGACAGTGCAGTAACGGTGCAAAACGCTACGTTGTCAAGTTCATAACCTCTCTCTTGGGGTTTTCTTTAAATATACTGGGCTGTGGTTTATATTTTGGGTTTGCATAAGTCGCTGAATAAACTGTCACTCTGATTCTCGTGCTGTTCTCCGCTACGGTCTTCAAGTGATCCGCTGAGTTGCCGACGGTAATTGAATGGATTTGATCCTCAGCTAACTGCCACGTCTCAATCTCTGAGCGAAGAGCCAACGGGGCTCCTCCGTCAGGGAAAAAAAAGATGGAATCCGCGTTTTTAAGCTGTTGGTGCACCGCTCTAAACTTTTCGGTGTGTTATTTGTGGAATGTCTGGACGAGTCAGTCAGCCGTGCGTTTGATTAAAACAAACAGTGCATGTTTGCGTATGGGGAGTCCAAGTTTGTCACTGGAATTTGGGCTTCTGTTTTTCTTTTTTTTGTCTCTCCCCGGGATAAGGTGAGAGATGTCGTCATAGAGCTGATAGCCAATGACACCTCTATTTAGACAGGACAGAAGTAGACATACTCGGCGCACCAAGCGGTTTTGGCGACTCTTTTTACAGCTAACTATAGCGCTTCTGTTAGTGGTTTCAGTAGGACAGTGCATCAGAGAGGGGAAATTCCCACCACTGATTTCACGAATCGGAAATGGCTGAAACCTCCGTCTGGCTCTACAAAGCAGCTGCGACTCTTTTGCGCACGTCTAGCAGGTGATCGTTTCTTACGCGGCCCAGCTGGTGAAGTTCAACGTTGACAGCAGCGAATATGTGTGGACTGTGTCCACAAATAATGTTATCCTTCTTCGTAGCCTTTGCCTTGGCCCACTCGGTCAGCTAAAGTAGTCAGCCATCTGAAGAACGGCTGGGATGGAGCTCTTGCAAGAACCGTTTTGGGCGCAATGTTGTAATGAATTGTTATCCCTTGAGCTAGTGCCTCTTAATTGCTGTAGCGCAGTGTTTCTCAAACGTTTTCAGACCAAGGTCCACTTATGCAATAACAATAATAATAAAAATCCTCAAATAGAGTAGACCTCCTTCAACAGTGTATTAATAGGCCTACTCGGTGTACAACCTTCCTTATTGTCTTTGCACCTTGCTTATTGGGCCATGCATATGATGTAAACTGGCACAGCTTACTTAACTGTTTGATTCATTCACATACACGTTGGTTCAATGTTGCAAACAGCTCATCTGCATTATATTTTACCACGTCTGTTCGCGGACCACTTGGGATAGCTTGGGGACTATGAGTGGGCCCGGACCACACTTTGAGCAACACTGCTCTAGCAGGTCTATAGTATGAAAAAGATGTGTCGTTTGGGCCCCGGACCACACTTTGAGAAACACTGCTCTAGCAGGTCTAGAGTATGAAAAAGATGTGTGTGTGGTTTGTGCATGCCGCTGCTGTGGAAATGCAGTGTGTGTGTGTGTGTGGTGAGTGACCATATTGTCCAATCTGCTTTGGTCTCAGGCAACTGCAAAAACAGCCATCGTCTTCATCCAGCCGCAGTACAACATCAGCACACTATCAACAGGTGGGTCTGACGCTGCGCACAATTGAGCAGAGTTTTCATGTCACTTCGTGGAGTTTTCAGTTGCCTTTTCTTTGCATCCTGCTTTGAGAAGTCCAGTCATTCTTTTGCATAGAGGCCTCATCCGCACATCTGTTTCTCACTTTCTGTCCCCCTCAATCTCACACACGCGCACACACACACACACACTCACACACACACTCCAACACACACTCCAACACACACACAAAGTTGGAGCACTGTGCCGAAGAGGAGTGGTGTTTCTCTAAAGACAGGCATGGCTAGAGGTAGCTGTCAAATCAGTCCTGCCCTCTCCTCCTTTCTAAAAACTTGACATTATTTCCCAACATGTCTCCTTCTGTTGGCTGTGATTACTGTCAGAACTGGGTTAGAATGTTTTCAGCTAATCACTTAGCCAACATATTTTGAAGGGGGTTGTGATGAAATTTGGCAGCAGAGTTTGATAAGTCCCGCTCCCTCCAGGGAGATGAGGGCCAGGCAGGCCGTAATGGGCTTGAGCTCAGGCAGCGTCTCTAATGTCATGCCCTGCTGAGCCAAGCCTACTGGAGGAGTTAAGCCCTCACAGCACAGCACAGCACAGCACACACTGAGAGAAGGGAACCTTATGGCTTAGCTACACAACACTGTCTGCACGAGAGCTCTCTCTCTCTCTCTCTCTCTTTCTCTCTCTCTCTCTTTCTCTCTCTGTCTTTCTATCCTTTCTTTCACTTCCCCTTTCTAGAATTTTCCCTTGGGGATCAATAAATTATCTATCTATCTATCTATCTATCTACCTATCTATCTATCTATCTATCTTTTGCAAAGACACTCATTGAAAGGCTCTCAGTGTGCATGCGGAATCTAGAATATTTGTTCCTTCTGTCCCGTGTGTGTGCATGAAACCTGAGCGGCGTGTTGTGTGTGTGTGTGTGTGTGTGTGTGTGTGTGTGTGTGTGTGTGTGTGTGTGTGTGTGTGTGTGTGTGTGTGTGTGTGTGTGTGTGTGTGTGTGTGTGTGTGTGTGTGTGTGTGTGTGTGTGTGTGTGTGTGTGTGTGTGTGTGTGTGTGTGTGTGTGTGTGTGTGTTGCAGAAGGGGAGGTGACGCTGTACCACTACGGCTGGAAGGACTGCGGCACCATCCTCTTCTATCTCTTCATCACCATCATCCTCCACGCCGTGGTGCAGGAGTACGTGCTGGACGTGAGTGACCCTCCCACCCGCCCCCCCGCCCCGCCTAGAGTCCAGTGGGCCTGCGTAGTAGTGTAGTCCTGAATTATGTATAATCCATCATACTTATACATTAAATAGAATTAAGAATTATGCATAGTCTTTAATTTCCCCTTGGGGATCAATAAAGTATCTATCTATCTATCTATCTATCTATCTATCTATCTATCTATCTATCTATCTATCTATCTATCTATCTATCTATCTATCTATCTATCTATCTATCTATCTATCTATCTATGCATAGTCTTGGCTCTAGAAATGGGAATCAAACTAAGTGGCTTGGACCAATCAAGGCCCATGCTCTAACCGGTTGAGGATGTGATAGGCTGTGCTTGGACCAATCAAGGCCCATGCTCTAACCGGTTGAGGATGTGATAGGCTGTGCTTGGACCAATCAAGGCCCATGCTCTAACCGGTTGAGGATGTGGTAGACTGTAGAGCTCACACATCTGCAAGCTTATGCTAAAATTATGGGCCGTGTATTTTTTTTTAGAATTAATTAGAATTTCACTTCTGACCCCACCCAGTTCCGTGGGTGTTATTTCCTCGTTTCATATCATGATTTGTGTCCTGCTTCTGAAGAGAGCGCTTAACGACGAGAAGTGACCGACAGGACTTTGTGCTTGTGTGCTTCTCTCCACACAGAAAGTCAACAGGCGCCTGCACCTTTCAAAAAGCAAGAACACCAAGTTCAACGAGTCGGGCCAGCTGTGTGTGTTCTACTTGGTGTCCAGCATATGGAGTCTCTATGTCCTCTGTACGGTACGTGTGTGTGTGTGTGTGTGTGTGTGTGTTCTACTTGGTGTCCAGCATATGGAGTCTCTATGTCCTCTGTACGGTACGTGTGTGTGTGTGTGTGTGTGTGTGTGTTCTACTTGGTGTCCAGCATATGGAGTCTCTATGTCCTCTGTACGGTACGTGTGTGCGCGTGTGCGTGCGTGCGTGCATTCAATAGTCCTATCTGGACTAACTCCCTTCAGACTGACCATCCCTTCACCTCCTTAATGGATTGTGTCTGTGTTTGCATGTTTGTTTTTGTATTCATTGCAACGAGGCTAGCGTTCCTTTTTCACTGAACTGCTCTCGTCTCTTCTGTCTCCCCCCCCCCCACACACACACACACACACTTCTCCAGGAAGGTCATCTGCTGCACCCCAGCAGTCTGTGGGAAAACTATCCTCATGTGCATCTAAGGTAACGTGTCCTCAAACATCCATCTTTGAAAAATGAGACAAAACTGGCCTCCGTTTCTGCCCACAAGGAATAGCGAAGGAATTTTCCAGCGCTGTGTGTGTGGTGTGGAATGTTGTAATTCAGCAAGCCACATATGCAGCCAGCCAGCCTTGTTATATAATTTCTAATAAAGATATCAACATAATAATATACAGTATGAAAATAATAATATGAATATTAGCTATGAACATAGAATAAGGTATGAAACATTAATTCAAATGCATCAGTTTCTGCGTGTGAATATGGATGAATAGTGTTGTGAACGTATGTTGAGTTTCTGTATGTAAATATGTATGAGCAGAGTTGTGAGTGGGCGTTGTTTACCTGTGTGCGTGTGGATATGAATGGACAGAGTTGTTGTTTACGTTGTTTACCTGTGTGCGTGTGAATATGAATGGACAGCGTTGTTGTTTACGTTGTTTACCTGTGTGCGTGTGAATATGAATGGACAGCGTTGTTGTTTACGTTGTTTACCTGTGTGCGTGTGGATATGAATGGACAGAGTTGTTGTTGTTTACGTTGTTTACCTGTGTGCGTCGGCAGGTTCCAGGTGAAGTTCTTCTACCTCACTCAGCTGGCCTACTGGTTCCACGCCATCCCAGAGCTCTACTTCCAGAAGGTCCGCAAGGTACTGTACGTCCACTCAACGTCCACTCAGACGACGACACGTGGTGCATCTGAGGCTACGCAGGCTGGTCCTGCTACTCCACTATAGTGTAGTAATGCTGCAGAGCTACCTAGCGCTAGCATTTGAAATAGCCTGGAATGTTTTCCTGCACTGTGTCATACTGTACAAGCAAATTGGGTTAGTAACCAATCAGGAACAGGATTCTTAGGGTGCCCCTCAACATCTCTCCTTGATGCTCGGTCCTCCAGGCTCGCTCCCACTGATCTATAACTAACACTGGATAGACGATCCCATTGCTGCCGCCCCATCATTCTTTATGTAGATCAGTAAGGACGAGGACCGAGGAAGGAAGGCAGGACGTATTAAATACGAATGAGAGGCACCCATAGAGATGGGCGGGTTGTGTGTGATGGCAAAGTAGTCCTCACACATTTGATTGTGTGTGTGTGTTTAGGAGGAGATCCCTAGGCAGCTCCAATACATCGCCCTATACCTGCTGCACATCATGGCTGCCTACCTGCTAAAGTAAGTGCTGTGATCATCTGACAACAGAAACACATTTACCTGAATAGCATGCAAACAATGCTTTAGCTGTGCCCTGATATCTCTCTCTCTTTCTCTCTCTCTCTCCCTCTCCCCTCTCTCTCTCTCTCTCCCTCTAGTCTGACCCGGGTGGGTCTGGTTCTGCTGTTCCTGCAGTACGTGTCTGAGCTGGGGTTCCACATCTCCAGGCTCTTCTACTTCACAGATGAAAACCATCACAAGATGTAAGACCACCCACACTGGCACTTTCACTTGGTCTCTCTTCTCCGTAGCACACTGGTGCTTTGCTGCATTTTGCATCCCACTGTTAGCATCGACATAAACAGCCCTGAATTCATATGAAGCTGGCCAAAGAGATGACCTATTCATGTGCTGAACTGTATGTAATATATATTTAGTTATTTCTGCTGGAGACATTGTAAACCACTTCAATTGACATCGTAATCAGTCAAGGATTTAAATTGTGATTGTGTGTGTTGTGTTGTGTGTGTTTGTGTGTGTGTGTGTCCCAGGTTTGACCTTTGGGCAGTAGGGTTTGTGTGCACACGGATGGTCACCCTGACCCTGATGTTTCTGGCGGTGGGCTTCGGGCTCTCCCGCGCTGAGGACCAGAACCTGGACTGGGAGGCGGGCAACTTCAACACGGTCTTCATCAGGTCTGGATCCAGTGGTGCCGCTCTAGCGTGCAGAACCACAACACCACACGCTGTTCTCTGTCTTTAGAACCACAACACCACACGCTGTTCTGTCTGTCTCTAGAACCACAACACCACACACACTGTTCTCTCTGTCTTTACAACCACAACACCACACGCTGTTCTCTCTGTCTTTAGAACCACAACACCACACGCTGTTCTGTCTGTCTCTAGAACCACAACACCACACGCTGTTCTCTCTGTCTCTAGAACCACAACACCACACGCTGTTCTGTCTGTCTCTAGAACCACAACACCACACGCTGTTCTCTCTGTCTCCCTCACTCTCCAGTAGGGATGTCACCAGAACCGATACTTGCGATACCTCTCGATTCTAAAATGAAAAAACACCGGCGATGCCTATTTTTTGAAGCACCGTAAGCACCGACGCCAGCATAAGCATCGGTGCTGCGACTCTTCCGGAACTGATGGGGGCAATAGGCTACAGTGTTTCCCACACATAGACTAATTTGTGGCGATGCGCCACAGATTCAGCACCGGCCGCCACATATTGTTTCGTTACCTTTTTTTTATTTATTTATCTATTTTCTAACTGTATTGAAAAACACGCAACATTCCTTAAGCTGAATTTCCTTTCCCTGCTCTCCCTCTCTGTCACTCACGCGTCTGTCTCTCATGCACACACACAGCCTCTCCCCTCCGTGCACACAGCGTCTGTCTCCATGAAAACCAACCAGATCATTCCTGGAAGCGTGGTCGTACTGATGCACCTGACGCTGCCCGGGTGGAAGCATAGTTCTTCCGCAACTTTTGTAAATTATACGTGCAACTTAACCAAACAGTAAAAGTAAAGTAAAAGTTAACTTGTTCTCCTTGGCCCGCCCTCGTACGTGCTCAATGGACACCCGCCCACGACATGCACATTTAATCCAAATAAAACATTCACAATCGTGAACGCAATGACGCACAGAAGACGACTAGCTAAATTGCTGTTTAAAATCCGGTTAGCATCATTAGCTAGTCTATGCTGCAGACATTAAAACTCTTGCATTCAAGTTGACTGACCATCTCAATACCAATGTTTTTCAACTCCAAGACTTAAAAGGTTCTGTCCCAAGGAGAAAAAGTAGCTTACCTTGAAACTTAAACACATGTGGGGAAACTGAACAGTCCAACCAGTATGATAAGCTTAGCCTGCTACTTTGTTTACAAAATGTTGAGGCTTCAACCAGACAGCTGAATTTAAGAGGTGGAGTTGTAATATGAATAGTAGGCTATAATCTGCATAAAGTTTGCTGCTAATGAAGATCAGAAATGTCATATAGAATGTATAAATAGTTACAGAATGTGTGTGTGTGTGTGTTTCAAATAAAGACTTTACATCTTGTAAAAAAAAATCACATTATATGAAAGCAGAGCGATAAAAAGGCGATGCAAGTGTTGGTTTTTATACAATCCATTAGAAAAGTGATTTAATTAATTATGTGTAAGCCTATGTGATATGCTCGCAATTGGATACTGTATTCTGTTATGCTCTGTATGTTATAGAAATTATATTTCAGTATTCTGCAAATATTTCAATAAAGAAATTCATTAAGTACATGGGATTTTAGAAAATCCTTTTTTTTAACGATAGTATCGAATTTGGCATCGAGAATCGTGTAATTTTACTGGTATTGGCACCGACTACTGATTTTTTGGTATCGTGACACCCCTACTCTCCAGCATCTAGAACCACAACACCACACGCTGTTCTCTCTGTCTCTAGAACCACAACACCACACGCTGTTCTCTCTGTCTCTAGAACCACACAACACCACACGCTGTTCTCTCTGTCTCTAGAACCACAACACCACACGCTGTTCTGTCTGTCTCCCTCACTCTTCAGCGTCTAGAACCACACAAGTATCTAGAACCACAACACCACACGCTGTTCTCTCTGTCTCTAGAACCACAACACCACACGCTGTTCTGTCTGTCTCCCTCACTCTCCAGCATCTAGAACCACACAAGCATAGAACCACAACACCACACGCTGTTCTCTCTGTCTCTAGAACCACAACACCACACGCTGTTCTCTCTGTCTCCGTACTCTGGCACGGCTCTCCTGATTCAGACACAAACAACCTTTTTTCATTTGTTTTTACAAGTGCTATTGTTTTTATTGGCTTTCTCAATCTCTTCATTTTACACACACACACACTCTCTTACAAAAGTGCATTGTTAATCACCCAGTAACGCTGTGTTGTGTGTAATAGTGTGTTGTAATGGTCTTTTTGGGTGTATATTACACAGACAGACTGTCAGACAGACAGACAGACACACACACACTCACAAACTATTTCTTTCTTGCAACCCCCCCCCCCCCCCCCCCTCTGCTCTCCTCTCGTCTCCCCCCAGGATGACGGTGGTGTGCTTTACACAGTCACACACACACACACACACACACACACACACACACACACACACACACACACTCACTCACTCACTCTGACCCCCCCTTTGCTCTCCTCTCGTCTCCCCCCAGGATGACGGTGGTGTGCTTTACCCAGTCACACACACACACACACACACACACTCTGACCCCCCTCTGCTCCCCTCCTCTCTCCCCCAGGATGACGGTGCTGTGTCTGGTGTGCTTCACCCAGTCACACACACACACACACACACACACACACACACACACACACACACACACACACACACACACACACACACACACACTCTGACCCCCCTCTTCTCCCCCCCAGGATGACGGTGCTGTGTCTGGTGTGCTTCACCCAGTCCTGGCTGCTGTGGAAGTTCATCCGCTTCCAGCTGCGCCGCTGGAGGGAGTTCAGGCTGGAGCAGGCGGCCCGCAAGAGAGCCGCCGCCAAGCAGAACCCCTCGCGCTCGCTCAAGAGAGACTCCGGTACCGTACACACACACACACACACACACACACGCACACAAGTAGATGCACACATATACGCACACATACTGTACGCACACACACACACACACCCTCAAACTCACGTAAACTCACATACACGTAAACGCATTCACACATACACACACATACTGTATGTACACTCACACTCACACACACACACACAAATATACACAAGAAAACTCACTTACCCAGGGACTCACATACCCAGGGATGCAGGGCCCGTTTCCCAGACATGGATTAATCAAAGTGGTCCGAGACTGAAAGAGAACCTCAATAGGGATCTCCACAGAAAAAAAGCTTTTAATCTAGGACTAGGCTTAGTACATGTCTGCGCACACACACACACACACACACACACACACATACACACACAGAGTTGTATTACATTTACAGTAGTGGTGGTGATGACATACATTGTGTACTGTATGTCCGTACTGAAGAAAGAATACAGTTAGTCTCCAACCTAGAATGTAGAATCTTCCTGCCCAGTGTACATCTGCATGACTTGTTTTTGTTTATTCTCTCTCTCTTTTTTGGTGACCGAAACTATAATATGCTATAATCTTTTGATTCGATTTGATTTGTCAAAACAGAAAAAGCTGAGACAGAGAAGAGATTGAGCAGAGACCAAAATATCTATTTTTACCACCAAAAAAATGTTGTTGTGGAAGCAACTTCTTATGTCTCTCTCTCCTTCGCTCCCCCCCCCCCCCTCTCTCTCTCTCTCTCTCTCTCTCTCTCTCTCTCTCTCTCTCTCTCTCTCTCAGTGAGTCACCATGAGAACGGGCTGGTGAAGGCGGAGAACGGCACCTCTCCTCGGCTGAAGAAGGTCAAGGCCCCTTAACCCCCCCCCTCTCTCTCCCTCTGGCGCCCCCTCATGGCCACTGTGCCCTCTTGCCTTACCCACCTGCCCCTCTCACCTCCACCTGGATCCACGCCTCGTCCCGCCTCGCCTCGTCCACTCTGGGAGCCGCCCACCTGGGGCCGTCGGCCAGGGCAGAGGAGAGTCTCTCCACCGGACTCCCTGACCTTCAACTGACCTTGCCCTGACCTTGCCCTGACCTTGCCCTGCGCTCCGAGGATGGCTGCAGGGGTCATTCAGAGGGGCGACGGACAAGATCCATTACACGAAACAGGGAAGACACGCTTCCCTAGGGATGTAGCACACACACACACACACACACACACACACACACACACACACACACACACACACACACACACACACACACACACACACACACACACACACACACACACACACACAGAGAATCATAACAGACAATCAGTCTTTGACTTGTCTTGTTTTTTTTGTATCAGTATTTTTGTACGTTTTTGTTTTTGGTATAAAACCGCTCAGTGCCTGTCTTCAGTTCCACCACGGTTGGACTTTTCTCTCGTATCATCTTGTAATGTATAATACATACAGTAGTCTAGGTGTGTATTTCGTCATCACTTCGCCCGACTCACGGCTGCGTTCGTGTCGGTCATGTGTCCTGCTCGAGGCTGCAGGGTTACCTGCCCACGTGTCCAGGGGTCAGGTGCTATGGGCCACTGGACATACAGTGCGGTGGCCCTCGATTGACGGACAGAGCTTGTGCTCTCCTCTGTTGGACGGCCATGCCTGATCGTTTCGTCCCCTGGTTGTGGCCAACTGTCAGTCAGCCTCCCGCAAGTTCCCTAGCAACCCGTTATCATCATCATCGTCATCACAACGAAATGCAGTTGTTTATTGCGGTGTTAATGGAGTGTATGGCAATGCTTTATCATTTTTTTATATATATTATTTTGCCCGTATGTATGTAGAAACCAGTATCAGATCATATTGTACATTTATATTGTGAAACATAATTTGTTGTAATTATGTGAAAGGAAAAAAAAGGAGAAAAAAAAAATCCAAAACACATTTATTTGTTCCTCTGCTTATTACACAAAGATATGTGGAGGTGTTTGTGGAAAATATTGGCAGTAAAGCCATGTTTTCTCTTAGATTTCTCTCATGTTTTCTCTTTTCTTTTTTATACAATAGGTATTTAAACCATAAGTCATAAAATTATGTTCAGTATTTCACACATTTTCAGACCCTTTTTTTTTTTTTTTTTTACATATTCCCATATTATTCTCTTTTATCCTCTCTCTTTTTTAAGTTAGTTAGTTCGAGGGCTTCCAATGGAATTTGGACCATTTTCCATTGTTCATGGAGATGACCTGAAGAACTATAAACAGTTTTTTTAGATTGTTTCTTGGAAATCAAACAACAATGCGTCAATAGCCACTTTATCTTATCTTTATGCAAAAGATCTCATCTAAGGTGAATCAGCACAGTGATCCACCTGGAGAATGAAGAATGACATCATTTCAGAGTAAAACTGGTCATCTTTATTGATTTGTACGGAAATACTGATCAGGAGGAGAGAAGAGAGAGTGGGGTGGGGGGTGGGTTGTTGCCGTTCCTCATATGCCCGAAGTCTCGTCTCCTGCAGGTGAACCCGGAATAGGGAGAGAGAGAAGTGAGATGTTACAGCCACATCATCAGCTTTGGGCTTCCTAGAACTACCATGGCTACCTTCAATGCATTAGACCACAAAAAACAAAGAATCTGAAACCAAACACTGAACTGTGGTGTATAGAGGAAACACCTGTTGAAGATTCAGCTACAGATTGATCAGAAATTCAAGTCAGACGTCAAAGTTCAAATAAACCACATACTTCCTTACATTTTCACAGGCAGCACTGAGTGTAAATGTCACATTGTGCTGGCCCTGTTCTCACTGTTGAGTGTAAATGTCACATTGTTTTGGCCCTGTTCTCACTGTACTAGTGCTCTGAGTCAGAGAGGGCTAAAACGGACAGTAATGAAGGATGTTTGTCTGAGTCACCCCCTCCGTGAGCCTTGCTGTGTGAAGCGCCCAGACTTCCTCTTCACTCACAGCCACAATAGCATCACGACTCCCGTCACGCACCTACTCTTCAACTATTACATTATTATATTATTATATTATATATTTTCTTGAAATCAGTCTATGATTGAAGTGTATTCATTTAGCAGACACTTTTCTCAAAGCAACTTCTAAATGTCAATTATTACAAGGGTGCTATTACAGTACATTGTCCCCAGAGTAACTCGGGGTTAAGTGCCTTGCTCAAAGGCACAACGATGAAGGCTGGGAATTGAACCCACACCTTTTCTGACTACGCTACCACTGCCCCTGAGGTTCATTCAGACTGTCAGCTATGGGTGTCTCAGTGGCTGTCCTAGCAACCAGCAAGAGCATCACTGGCTTTGGCCCAGCAGCATGGCTACACTGTGTGTGTGTGTGTGTGTGTGTGTGTGTGTGTGTGTGTGTGCACCTCTCCCCAGTGCTGCTAATGGACTGAGCATAATCTGGCGTGTGTGTTGGCGGACATTACGGTGGTCCACTATTGTACTTTACTGTACTGTGTATGTGTGTGTGTGTGGACTGTACTGTACTGTGTGTGTGTACTATGTGTGTGTGTGTGTGTGCAGGTACAGTATCTGTGGGCTGCTCTCCGGTCACCTCACCGCTCTGCTCCTCCTGTACTGTGTGAGTGTGTGTGTGTGTATGCACTGTACAGTATGTGTTAGGGGTGGGAATTGGCAAAAAAATTAAGATTCGATACTATTGCGATATTTGGGCCACAATTTGATAATATTGCGATTCTTAACATATTGCGATACACCAAGTATTGCAATTCGATTTTGCGATATATTGCTATTCATGTCTCTCATATTATTCTAAGTCATTACAAAAAATTAGGAAAATAACACTGTTCAACTAACTTTGCAATGGCATGGTGCATGTCAAGGTCCTTACTATTCACTTTTTGTTGAAAACCAAAATACACCCACCTTTTTCGATGTGAAAGTAGTGTAGAGTGTTGTGTACAACAGGTTGTGATTGTGAAGCCATTTTCATTTATTATTGCTGTTGAATGCACAATGAAGCACCACAACACGTGCCCCCCTTATAAGCGTAATAAGCTAATTTAATGTGATCAGAGTAAACCCTGAGTAAACTCGACTCAAATAAAAGTAAAATGGATAATTAAATTATATAATTAAGTATTGCGATACTTTGAGCTACAAGTATCGATTTAATTGTGTGCACAAAAATATTGCGATACTGAACAGAATCGATTTTTTCCCCCACCACTAGTATGTGTGTGTGTGTGCACTGTACAGTGTGTGTGTGTGTGTGTGTGTGTGTGTGCAGGTACCTGTGGGCTGAGTGACCTGCTCTCTGGTCCCCCCGCTGCTCTGCTCCTCCTGTACTGTGTGTGTGTGTGTGTGTGTGTGTGTGTGTGCGCGCGTGCAGGTACCTGTGGCCTGCTCTCCGGTCACCCCGCCGCTCTGCTCCCCCTGGTGGCCGCTGGACGG
Source organism: Sardina pilchardus (assembly GCF_963854185.1). NCBI lineage: Eukaryota > Metazoa > Chordata > Actinopteri > Clupeiformes > Clupeidae > Sardina > Sardina pilchardus. The sequence goes on from NC_085005.1 coordinate 30,828,102, forward strand.
GGTCGTGACCCCCAGCCTCCTCCGCAGCGACTCCAGCGTCTCCGCGGGGACGCGCTCGGCCTGCGACTCCAGGTACTTCAGCACGTAGCGGTCAGCGTCGGTCAGCAGGAAGCGGTGCCTGAACACTGAGGGAGCGCACGGGGAACAAGACGATTTGAGAAGAGTTTAGTGTTAAGTAGGGTTCAGACCAAAGATTCCCGACGAGACAAGCCACGACGTTCTAAAACCTTGCGACTGCGACTCAACATGTTCAATGCTCTGCGACGGCTTGCGACTGCTTGCAACTACGTGCAACTTCTAATTCCCACCGCTGCAACTCAGTCTCGTCGCGTCGGGAATCTTTGGTGTGAATTGGGCTTTAGGGGCCGGTTGGCTCTGCCGTCCATGGACGATGACCAGTCCTACACTACAGTAATTTCCCACATATAAGCCGCATTGTGTATAAGACGCAGAACAGTGTTTTATGCAAGTTAAAAGAAACAAAACCATATTAACACCTTATTAACTGCCCGCCTGTATTAACCTCATATTTTGCTAAATCAATGTATATAAGCCGCAGCTAATAGTCGGGAAATTACGGGTACATGCTTATTGTCCATGGAGATCTCCATTCACATGCTCTCAGTCAAAGACAAGGGGCCCTGATCTGAATAATCTTCTAACTAAAGCTGATTTAATAACAGTCACAATAGACACAATCAAACTGCTAGTTTATCATCATGGGTGGGGAATTGAAGTGCAAACATGGGTGAGTCAGTTAATTGCTCCCATGTGCCACACAATAGTTCCAAGAGTTCCTCTGTTTAAGTGCAAGTTATAGATTTTACACTTAATTAACTTAATCCTCAAATAAATTATGTCTCTGTGTGTGTGTGTGTGTGTGTGTGTGTGTGTGTGTGTGTGTGTGTGTGTGTGTGTGTGTGTGTGTGTGTGTGTGTGAGAGAGAAATGAGAAAAAGAGAGAGAAAGATATAGAGAGGGAGAGAGAGAGAAAGGGACAACACACACCCTCTATAACGGATCCGATGGCGAAGTCGGCCGGCCCGTAGTACTGCGGCTCGTCCACGGTGCTGCCGGGCTTCGGGATGCGCGTCTTCTCCAGGAACTTGCCGCCGATGACGCCCGAGTTGCGCGTGGCCGTCTCGAAGATGCTGATCATGTCGTTGGACAGGTAGTAGGACAGCACGAAGCGCCGGCCCGCGTCCTGGGCATTCTGGGAGTCCTGCGGTGCCACGGCAGAGACATGTGCAGACCAGTTTAAACCAGTTTAAATGTGCAGACCAGTTTAAACCAGTTTCAATGTGCAGACCAGTTTAAACCAGTTTAAATGTGCAGACCAGTTTAAACCAGTTTAAATGTGAAGACCAGTTTAAACCAGTTTAAATGTGCAGACCAGTTTAAACCAGTTTAATTGTGCAGACCAGTTTAAACCAGTTTCAATGTTCAGACCAGTTTAAACCGTTTTAAATGTTCAGACCAGTTTAGAACAGTTTAAATGTTTTTCAAGTTTCAAGCTTCAAGTTTTATTGTCACATCACATATACTTTGAAAACAAGTGAAATTC
>NC_085005.1:30834664-30839664 GCF_963854185.1 Sardina pilchardus
GGTGCGCACTTTAGCGTACGGGTCGGCCGGGATCGGCTCTGCGTCGTTCAGAACCAGGCCCTGGCTCTCCATGAAATCCTGACCCAGACACAAGCACACACACACGCACACACACACACACACACACACACACACACACACACACACATGAACACACACAGACAAACACACACACACACACACACACACACACACAGACACAGACACAGACACAGACACAGACACAGACACAGACACAGACACAGACACAGACACAAACACACACACACACACACACACACACACACACACACACACACACACACACACACACACACACACACAGAGAGAGACACACACACACAGACCAAAAATAAACAGAGAGACTAGAGATGTGCTCTGAAGAAGTCCTCACACAAACACACACATCCACAAACATCCAGAGCGTCACTAATCCACACACACACACCACTCATGATGTGTAGACTAGGGTAAAATAAGCATTCTAGAAGTGTGTGTATACAGAAACGTGTTTGTGTGTGAGAGAGTCAAGTAGAGTACATTTCAGTGTGTCCATTTGAGTGTGTGTGTGTGTTTGTGTGTGTGTGTGTACTGTTATGCCCTAACCTGTGTGTAACTGTCGCAGTGTGTGAGGTAGTCGAGTAGAGCACATATCATTGTGTCCATGTGAAGACTGTGTGTGTGTGTGTGTGTGTGTGTGTGTGTGTGTGTGTGTGTTTGTGTGCGCCAGTATGCCCTAACCTGTGTGTAGCTGTCGCAGTGTGTGAGGCGGTAGGTGACGCCGTACACACACAGGTCCATGGCCACGTTCAGGTCCTTCCAGTGGTAGTGCTCGCCGCGGTCGTTCTTGGGCAGACGCTGGCGCTTGATCAGCTTGCCCTGGGGGATTCCGGAGTTTTCCACGGTGGGCTCGATGACGCACATGCTGTCGTCCTCCAGGTAGTAGTAGAAGACGACGGGCCGCACACGGTACTCCTCGTCGGGGGAGTGCTGCACGGACTGCTGGAAGTAGCCGTAGAAGCGCAGTACCTTGAGGGGGGAGAGGAGAGGGAAGGGTGCTGGGTGGGTGGGTGGGAGGTTAAGGTGATCCTATAGGCTCAGTGTAGGCCAGCTGTAGGACTCCTGAAATTTTTATTTTTTATTTTATTTATCCTTTATTTTACCAGGTGATAACCCATTGAGATAATTGAATCTCTTTTACAAGGGAGCCCTGGGGCAACAAGTACACAAGTTACACAGTTACAAGTTACAAGTTATTCAGCTGATGAGTAGCCTACATTTTGTCCTTATGATGAATGCAGACCCAGAACTGATAGGGCATATCAAAGCTTGACAGGATGTTACAAGTTGGTGTGTATGTGTGTAAATCAATCATAAAGTGTATTTTTCCCAAAACAGCAACCATTTTCAACAGAGAAAGCAAATGCATAGCCTTCAAATACACTTCATTTGCCTTTCCAAAAAACACAAACTAGTAGTTGCATGATCAACACCCTGACCACATACGAAAACAGATGTACTGCACCTATGGCATGAATGTCTAATCTGATGAGTTTGACCTATAAAAGTTCACCTTCTTGTCATACAGGACATGAGCGGGCATGAAGTTGAGCGGGCGGCTCTTGGCGGCACTGCCGTAGGACACCGAAGGGGTCCCACAGGGCACCTGCGTTGACTCGTTCAAAGTCAGCTGCGTGGACAGTAGTGGTTCCTGCCCGATACCAACCATTGGTCTTTGAGGTAAAGCGTAGCCGTTCTTGTACGACAGCGTTTGAGACCTATGAAAGGCAGACTTCTGCAGAACAAAAAGCATGACATTGAAGCTAGGCTACTTTCACAAATTCTATAGGAAGATGCCATTCCTGATCAGTCAGATGTCCTATTTAACCATCAACTTAAACAAAATGATAATTAATATATTGTTAAAATACTATATTCTAACCCTAAGCAGACTTGCTAATAGCCTACGGCTAAATGTTAGCTACGACTCTTTCTAAAAGCACCTGAATTATCTTACCGTTATGTCGCGAAATGTGTATCCCGGGAAAAAGGGAAATCCATGGCTTGAGTTCATAGACATTGTGCACGTTAATCCTCAAGTGTGATACCTGTGTTGTGGTGGAATGAAGTTTAATGAAACATCACCGGAGACAGCTGTTTTACCCTCGTGACAATATCACATTTCTCCGATCCCTCTGGAACTCTCATTTGTACACACTGCGGTATCCAAGGAGACCACAGAATAGTAGTGGTTGCCATGGAGTACATAAACAAATTCACAGCTGTGTGGGTAGAATGCTGTCTATGGTAGAAAAGTTCTAGGATTCTATGATTCTAGTCTAGAATCTTTGGTGATCTTTGGCCCTGACGGTGCTGGCCATAGATGGTTATGGTTATGGTGGTGGTGCTTAGTAGACGCTTTTGTCCAAAGTGACATACAAACAAAACAACACAATAATTACATTTAGCAGTTGATCATACTGTTGACTATAAAGAGAATAGCTACTTAAACAATAAATAGTATAAGCAATCCAATGAAAATAAAACAATGACTAAACAGGAGAATAGTAATTAAACAATAAAGTAATTCAATCAATTATATAATAACAATATGGAATAAACACAATAAAAAAAACAATGTGAATTTAATCAATGGCCTAATGGTTACAAAACAACGCTAAAACATACAAACCCATAGATATATGTCTACGGTGCTGGCTCTGTTTATAGAATAGGTTATACAGAGCAGACCTTCACGACCCAAACAACTCATTATGTGCCTTTGACGTGTCTGTAACACTGTATCAGTCAGACATTATCCGAGTTAACTGCATTTTATATAGAAATGCAGCAAAGCCTGACAGCCACTTGTTGGTAAAAGACTTCACACCACTGATCTACTGTGTAGGGTTCTTTATAGATAAGGGTTTGACATCATAGGCCTACATTTCTCTTTTCCTGCAGTAGTTCCTTGTTGGTGGAATAAGTTCCAGTGCTCACCGTTCCTGTGATAGTTTTGGATCTTTCAAGGGGGGGTCTAAGGCATGTCTGGTATTTATAGTAGGGCCTATTTGTTTATAAGGCTATTGGTTGCAAAGTGCCTGCCAAATCCATAACCATAACCACTGACATAACATAACATAACAGCACATAACATATAACATAACATAACATAACATAACATAACATAACCAGCAGATGGCGCTACAACACAATATAAATGACACAGTGACGCAACTCATGTCTCCATAAGCAGTTTATTCCAAGCTCAAGTGGATTTTTGGTCTCACATAGCCTCCAGCCACTGACAGAATTCCATTTTCTTTCATGTTCTTCAGATGGAATAGGGATTTATCTCTAAGGCAACATCTCAGTATGTACTCTCTTTGAAAAATAAAAAAGCAAACAACACTATTTTACATCATTTCATTTTAAGTGGCAAAATACCAGACCAGGGACACTGAAATGACTAGCTTATTTTGCAGATAGGATACATGGACAGAATACATAATCCAAAGAGAGAATTGTCCTTCAACACCGAACATTCCCTGTTAAGATCTACACAATATAATCAGTGTGTCCTTAATTTGCATGGAGGGTCAATTTCTGCCCAATGTTTATCTTGCGTAACAAGCTCCTAGATCATTTCTATTAAGGCAGAATGAACTGAATGAATCACACTAGTTTCTGCTATAGGCATGAGAGTGTGTAGATGTGATAGCATATCATCCTTTACAACTGGCCAGGCAGTTAGACCAACAACCTCCTCAATCACAAGTAGTCAAGTGTGTTTGGGCCAGTTGTTTCAAACGGCATGTCTGTAAATCAGTTATGGAAATGTAGGCCTTCTTCAGTGAGCTTATGACCTGAACGCCTTAGACATATCAGAGCTTTACATGGTGATGCCTCAGCCTTACCACAGTAACAGAAATGGAGCAGATGGCCTGACAGGCACTGGTTGGCAGAAGACTTCACACCAGTACCTTTCTGGCCTTGTAGATCAACTCCATCACATCCAACGACTGCCGCTAATCATGTGTGTGATCATCTTGGTGCGTCAGTTCATGAAACATGTGCAGAGTCAAAACGTGACCTGATGGATCACGTTTTTAATTTGACATTAGTAATAAGGCAAGGCGATGTTTCCCACAAACTCAACTAGCTAGCTTTTAGCACCAACTAAATTAGCCAATGGGAGATTTTCCACCTACTGCATCATAAGTATAACTTTTGGCAAACCACTTCACCAAAGTCAGTAAAAAATTGAACAAGGGGCATAAGAAACTAGCATTCGTATAAAAAAACAATAGCATGATCAAAGATATGATCAATAATTTAATAATTGATCAATAATTAATAAATCTCGACTGGGCCCTATAAACCAAAGAAATCCCATACGCAGGATAAGGCACTCCACTGTGCATAACATATCAATATATATATTTTATATAGAAAAAAAAGTTTAAGTACTCAACCTCTTTGAGGTTTTTCAAATGGTGTTTTTTTTAGCTGACACATCTCAAGCAATGCAAGTATCCCCTTCTTAGGAAGAAAATATCAACAATCGTATGCAGAAACACTAGGATTGTATCCCTGAGGTGTCAGACAAAGCTTTGCCACTGTATAAAAATATCTCAATTACCATTTAGATACAAAAAACAACATCAAACAATAAAACTATTAAATATTAAAAAATAGATTTCATAAGGGTTGAGATGAATACTAAACATTATTCTCTATTATTCACTTTTGGTTTCAAAAGGTTGGCAGTGTGGTTAACATTGAGGTCATATCTATATATATATATATATGCATATATATATATACAGTACATACATACATACATGTATGTATATACTGTGTATATATATATTTATTTTTCATAAACTGTCCTTCAACAGACCTCGAGTTTTAGGCACTATTCTCTTGTTCTTCCTGTGTGTTTGAATGCTGCTGAAAGTGTCGACCTTCTGTGAGGACCAAGCTTGAGAGGGAAAAAG
>NC_085005.1:30867164-30872164 GCF_963854185.1 Sardina pilchardus
CCTCCAGGAACTAGCCACATAAATCAGCCTCGGGTGCAGTAGGGGGGGGGGGGGGGGGGGGGGGGGTTCTCTTACATGTCATTCCCTCCTGGTGGGTGGGAACAGAACTGGTGCATCGAGCGATAAAAATAACTCCAAACAGCTATATCTTAATAAATATCTAAAGCGATAAAAATAACTCCAAACAGCTATATCTTAATAAATATCTAAAGTGATAAAAATAACTCCAAAGAGCTAGATCTTACTCTCAATAAATATCTAATGCATCATTAAGGTTTATTCAGATATTGTTTTTAGCGTACTTTGATGTGCTTCCAGGGCCACCACTGGCCAGCTAGGGCTCTCAAGTAGAATTGTCTTTGAGGTCCCAGCCGTGGCGCAACTGGCTGGGGAACCTGCACCGCACGCCGGCGACCCGGGTTCGATTCCCGCCCCGTGGTCCTTTCCGGATCCCACCCCAGCTCTCTCTCCCACTCGCTTCCTGTCATTCTCTCTACTGTCCTGTCCAATTAAAGGCATAAAAAGCCCAAAAAAATAACCTTTAAAAAAAAAAAAAAAGAATTGTCTTTGAAGTTTATAACAGTCAATGGCCGCGTTTCCCAGATTCGTCAAGGAGTTCTTAAGTGCTAAGAGCTTCTTAGGAGTGCTCTTAGAATGTTCTTAGAGCGCTCCTAAAACGTTCGTAGCATTTAGATAGATAGATAGATAGATAGATAGATAGATACTTTATTGATCCCCAAGGGGAAATTCAAGAGCTTCTTAACGAATCTGGGAAATCCAACCATTGCTTGTAAACGGCCTCTCAAATATACACAGTGCGTGTAAATGATGCAAAGACACTTGGGAGTTCAACTTTGTATACACAGAACACAATTAAAAAAGTATACTACACCAAGTTAACAACCCTCCCCATACATACAGACGGCATCTCGTCATACTCGTGGTTACCGCCCCCAGTTACCGTGTTAACCATGGCTGAAACACCCCCTGTGGGGGAAAACATTTGTTTTCTGCTACCGAGTTAGCCCATTGACTTTCATGTGTGATGTTAGCATGTTTTCCCCCACACAGGGGGCGGCAACCTTCTAACCGTCTGTATCTATACAAACACATACACACACAGTCTCTTACTATTATCTTCTTTAGTAGGGTTAAATTCATGGTGAAACTATAAAGACAACCCGGACTCCACAAATTATTTAAGCTGAGGGAAACCACATCATTATCCATTCTCTATTCAAATCTCTAAATAAAGTCATCATCAACACCATAAAATTGGACATTGTGTCTCTGACACAAACATAAACAAGCCTCATATTGTTTCCTTAGAGCACTGCTGGATTTGTTTAGTGGCTAATTGGAGCGCTCAGTCCAATCCGAATATTTGCGTATGACTCATCCATCAATAACACTCTGAATTCCACGGGTTTAGCGTCACTACATGGTTTAGTCTTGGCCGGGTCGAGGCCGGGGGACCAAGCCAGAGATGTTGTCTGTGTACCGCGACGCCTAGCGTAGCGTAGCATAGCCTAGCGTAGCGTAGCATAGCGCAGCTGGGATAGATAGATGATAATGAAGCACTCCGCTGTAACCAGGACGGGACATTCCCATGCACCAGAAAAGACAGGCCCATGAGGTCCAGGGGAAAGAGAGAACACAGGGTTACCATAACTTACCAAAGAAGGAGAGAGAGAGAAAGAGAGAGAGAGAGGGAGAGAGGAGAGCGATAAAGAAAGGATGAGAGTGCAAGAGAGAACTGGGTGGGTGAGAGAGAGAGAGAAAGAGAGAGAGAGAGAGAGAGAGAGAGAGAGAATGTGTGTGTGTGAGAGAGAGAGGGAAATGATAGCTATTGAGGATGTGTGTAAGAAAAAGAGAAGGGGTAAAAGGGGGTAGATGGAGCAGAGAGCATGGAGCCTCCTCCCGATTTTATTTCTGTCTCAGCGTGGGATGTGGCTACGCATCAGAACAACTGGGATCTCTAACTAAAATAAACACCCAACATTACAGTGGTTATTTAAAACACAGTTCATGACCAGCACACACAGACAGACACACACACACACACACACACACACACGCTTACTTACACAAACATACATTTGCGCAAGCATAGAGATTCAAATTAATTTTGTTTACGGACTTGCATTTACAGTACATAAACACACAGATTCACACTACATATACACACACACTCACTCACTCACTCACTCACTCACTCACACGCTAACACACAGACACACACACACACACACACACAAACCAAACCGCAGGCTCAATGACAGCATAAGGAAAGGACTCTTCACCATACCAAAGGAACCAACGCACCACCAAAGAAACCCCAAACTCATATTGAGGTCATCTGTTGGTGGTACCAGCAGAACCACCCAGAGTTCCCCCATTTCCTCTTCCTCCCCACGTGCATCATGGTCCCGACCGGTTCTGACCCCAATGAGCCTGATTCATCCGGTGGTCACACCCCTAAAGCCTGTTCACTGAACCTCACCAATCCTAACCACGTACTGCTCTGAAAGTTGATGACAGACTACGATTTCCCGAGCGGAGCTCTGTGATCTGACAGCATGGAGTTTGTCTGTGTCAACAGTTTAGGAGCCTCCTATCCAGACTCCCCCACGCAAATGCCAAGCTGTGAGTCTGGTTAAGCGTGGGGGTGGGGGGTGGGGGGTGGGGGGGGGTTGGCTGGGGAAACATTGCAGGGGCTGCTCAGAGGCCAAACGGGAAGCCGTCAACCCACTCGACCGCGTACAGGCTGTGCTGAATGACCAGTGCCTGAAACCAGCTCATTATCAGATAACTGTGTTGTTGTTGTGACTGTGACTAAGACCCGCGTGTAGGAATGACGGGGGCCTGAGCTGGCCCGGCCGTGGCTTGGTGTGTTTGTGTGTGTGTGTGTGTGTGTGTGTGTGTGTGTGTGTGTGTGTGTGTGTGTGGGTGTGTGTGTGAATGACGGGGGCCTGAGCTGGCCCGGCCGTGGTTTGGTTTGGTCTAGACTGGTTTTATGGGTCTGCTGGATCCTCGTCGTCTCTATCTTATCTAAAACACATGACTGAGTCACAGCACAGGCAGGACACAGGAGAGGAGATGGACACATGGACACACACGGACACACACACAGACACACACACACACTCACACACACACACACAGTCATCATATACAGGGGAATGTCAGTCTATAAGAGGCTTACCCGATCAAAAAGGAATTTAGTGCCAAGCTCGTCTCCGTGCGTTAGGAGAGGCTGCTGCTGTTCCTTCATTTTCTGCTCTTCCCACCAACAGGCCTGCAGGTCTGCAATATCTAAACCAGCTGCAACTGCTCAAGGCACTTCTCAATGAATGTCAATCCAGCCAACATCAAGGCTCGTGCAGCTGTCTGCTATACTGAGGAAAGCCCAGAAACAAAATAAGACACAAGGGCCTACTTTCTCACAAACAAGCCGGCAGTCCTTTACTAGCGAATGGCCTCCAATCAATTCCAACACAAAGTGCTACATGTGAGCACCACTGTGCCGTGATCCACACACACGATGGCAACGATGATGTCCATTCTTTGATGCCTTTGGAAAAATGCTGCCTGGATGTCAAACGTAACGACCGACCCCGATGCAATTTTTTACGATGAATTCCAGCATGGCGAGGAGAACGCAGGTGGCTCTAATCACCCCCTATGACAGCGCAGCGCAGCGCTTAACTCAAAGGCCAATTTAATGCCTCGTTCCAAGCCGAGACTGTAAAAAAAAAACGAAAACGCGGGCCACGTTTGGGTGTGCTTGTTAAGAGGTGGTGGGCTAATTTCTCCAAAAACTGAAATATGGAGGCCGTTAAAAACTACTGAGAGTTTCGCAACGCAAAACACATGTTTACACTTGGCGGGCGCGCTTTAAACATCCATCTGGGCGCAACACCACCCTGTCTGCTGAAGTCATACGCACGGGCCAATAATGAGCCCAGATGGTGTTGACCCCTCGTGTGATGCTCAGCCATCAATTACAGTAAGAGAGCGCACTGATGTGGAGAGTGAAAGAGTGCCGGCACATGGAGGGTTAACTTGACTCTGGCTGACTGGCCAGCAGTACAACAGAAGGTATTATCATAAGCTGTGGCCACACATAACAAGCAGCTCTCCACCGACACATCTTTAGATGGTTAGTCCAGTGACTGAAGCGGCAACGTGTTTGTATGTGTGTGTGTGTGTGTGTGTGTGTGTGTGTGTGCGTGCGCGTGTGAGGTGTGTATGTGTGTGTGTGTGTGCGTGTGTGTTTGTGTGTGTGTGTGCGTGTGAGGTGCGTGTGTGTGGTGTGTGTGTGTGTGTGTGTGTGTGTGTGTGTGTGTGTGTGAAGTAAACCCTACAGTCCTCCTGCTCTATGTGCTGATTCACTTTCTCTGCAGTTCCTTCCTGTCCCACTCACCATTACCCATAAAGCACCACGGGCCCCTGGCCCCCATGCGGATGGTTCTTACCCGTCTCCTGACACACTGACTTCACTAGAGCTGAGGGGCTCTTCAACATGGCTAAGAACAGCCTTCCAGCATGCTGTCCAGCAAAGAGTTTTTCTGTTACCCAATGTTTGCCTTTCTCTCCCCCTCTCTCCCTCCCTCTCTCTCTCTCTCTCTCTCTCTCTCTCTCTCTCTCTCTCTCTCTCTCTCTCTGTAACTCTCCATCTCTTTGATAGCTTGTGACATCCATGACAGATTCTTCACTCTCACTGTTGCAGTGATGGACAAAACAGAGACAGGGTTCCTTGAGCGAAAATTGTTCAACCACACACACACGTACATACATACACCTGATGTGTGTGTGTGTATGTGTGTGTGTGTGTGTGTGTGTGTTTGTGTGCGTCTGTGTGTGCATGTGTGTTTGTGTGTGTGTGTGTGTGTGTGTTTGAGTGCGTCTGTGTGTGCGTGTGTGTGCCTGTGTATGCATGTGTGTGTGTGTGTGTGTGTGTGTGTGTGTGCCTGTGCATGCATGTGTGTGTGTGTGTG
>NC_085005.1:30887164-30892164 GCF_963854185.1 Sardina pilchardus
TGTTTTAACTGAGGTGATGTATCCAGCACAGGTACAGGTGAGCTAACAGGTGATGTATCCAGCACAGGTACAGGTGATGTATCCAGCACAGGCAAAGGTGAGCTAACAGAGCACAGACTCACCACAGGTGTGAATACAGACTCACCACAGGTGTGAATAAATGACTCACCACAGGTGTAAATAAATGACTCACCACAGGTGTAAATAAATGACTCACCACAGGTGTAAATAAATGACTCACCACAGGTGTGAATAAATGACTCACCACAGGTGTAAATAAATGACTCACCACAGGTGTGAATAAATGACTCACCACAGGTGTGAATAAATGACTCACCACAGGTGTAAATATAGACTCACCACAGGTGTAAATAAATGACTCACCACAGGTGTAAATATAGACTCACCACAGGTGTAAATATAGACTCACCACAGGTGTAAATAAATGACTCACCACAGGTGTAAATAAATGACTCACCACAGGTGTAAATAAATGACTCACCACAGGTGTAAATAAATGACTCACCACAGGTGTAAATAAATGACTCACCACAGGTGTGAATAAATTACTCACCACAGGTGTAAATAAATGACTCACCACAGGTGTAAATAAATGACTCACCACAGGTGTGAATAAATGACTCACCACAGGTGTAAATAAATGACTCACCACAGGTGTAAATGACGTTGAGGTATTTGCGGGTGCCGGCGTAGCACGGGTCCCCAAACTCACGGGAGGAGGCTCGGATGCTGCAGCTCTGTTTCCCCTGGCAACGGGATGTCAGAACCTGGAGGGTGGTTGATGATTGGCAGTCTGGAACAGAAGAGACGTCTGACTCAGGTGATACTGTACAGTATACCACTGCAACAACATGCTGCGTTAGCCTCAAAGTGTATCATTAGTATTTCATTCTCTATTATTGTGTTAAACGTTCAGAATGTAAAGCAGTTTTGAGTTGCATTTTGTGTATGAAAGGTGCTATTCAAATAAAGCTTATTATTATTATTATTATCATTATTATTATCATCATCATTATACTGTTGTATGTTACTGCTTTAAACAGATGGAATATATCGGAGGTTTATATTCAATAGAATATTTTGTTTATACTGTATGATGTTTGTTAAAGCTGTTGGCAGTTTAGGCTTTCAATCTCCGTCTTTGACACTGTTATTACAGAAACACTTGTTTATCGGAGAGTAAATCATGTTGAACATGTTGCAGGGTGTGCAAAACCATAACTATATTCACACACCGGCATGTTACTGTAGGGCATAGTGAAGTATTTAACATCCATAAACCTACATTACCTGTGCTACACTACCTTTAGCATTTAACATCCATAAACCTACATTAGCTGTGCTACCTTTAACATTTAACATCCATAAACCTACATTACCTGGGCTACCTTTAACATTTAACATCCATAAACCTACATTACCTGGGCTACCTTTAGCAATTAACATCCATAAACCTACATTAGCTGGGCTACACTACCTTTAACATTTAACATCCATAATCCTACATTATCTGGGCTATCTTTAACATTTAGCATCCATAAACCTACATTACCTGTGCTACCTTTAACATTTAACATCCATAAACCTACATTAGCTGGGCTACACTACCTTTAACATTTAACATCCATAATCCTACATTACCTGTGCAACCTTTAACATTTAACATCCATAAACCTACATTACCTGGGCTACCTTTAACATTTAACATCCATAAACCTACATTACCTGGGCTACCTTTAACATTTAACATCCATAAACCTACATTACCTGGGCTACATTTAACATTTAACATCCATAAACCTACATTATCTGGGCTACCTTTAACATTTAACATCCATAATCCTACATTACCTGTGCTACACTACCTTTAACATTTAACATCCATAAACCTACATTACCTGGGCTACCTTTAACATTTAACATCCATAAACCTACATTACATGCACTGCGCTACCTTTAGGTGACATCATCATGGGTAGAGTGTCATCTCATGTACAATGTTTCACAGTAATGTACAAGCACATATTTGGGCGTGGGGTTTCATGTATCACTATGGGAACGGGAGGCTTTGCTTCCCACATCAATCACATTCATGATACAGTAAACACTTTCAAAATCCTACGTAGGCAGCAACAGCAGCCCTGTTGAAGGAGGAGGAAGTCTCTCCACCTCACAGCAACACTGACTTCTGACTAATAGAACTTTAGAGATTATTATCACCTTATTTTCAAATACTGAGCAGGTAAACCTTTAGGTAATGCGCTCAGTGTGTGTGTGTGTGTGTGTGTGTGTGTGTGAGTGAGTGTACGTGTATGTATGTATGTGAGTGTACGTGTGTGTGTGTGTGTGTGTGTGTGTGAGTGTACGTGTATGTATGTATGTGTGTGTGTGTGTGTGTGTGTGTGTGTGTGTGTGTGTGTGTGTTTATGTGTGAGAGTGTACATGTGTGTACGTGTGTGTGTGTGTGTGTGTGTGTGTGTATGTGTGTGTGTGTGTGTGTGTGTGTGTGTGTGTGTGTGTGTGTACACTGGTTGGCAGTGTCAGAGTGACAAATGGATCTGCGGTGCTGTTGGAGCATCCAGCCGTTACACGAGTCACTGATAGCATCAGGTAGCACAGAGACAAAAGCACCATTCATACACCTCTAACCACTACAAAACCTCAGCAAAGTGACTGTGTTGGAGCGTGTGTGTGTGTCTGTGTGTGTGTGTGTGTGTGTGTGTGTGTGTGTGTGTGTGTGTGTGTGTGTGTGTGTGTGTGTGTGCGCAAGATGAAGAAAGAGTAGGGGAGAGAGAGGGGGGGGGGGTGTACAACTGCACACCTGGAAGACCACCCCACAAATACACACACACACACACACACACACACGTTGTTGGCTGCTTTTGTCTACATGACACTGAATCCTTGTGGAAGGCATGCCAGAGGCGAGGAACTGCAGGTGCCCATTACTCAGACGGACGAGTGGGTCATCTGTCATCAACTGGACGTCACATCTGCCCACGCCACCTGAACTGGGTCACCTGACCACACCTGAACATCCCTGAACTGGGTCACCTGACCACAACTGGACTCACCTGAACTGGGTCACCTGACCACACCGGACCACACCTGAACTGGGTCACCTGACCACACCTGACCACACCTGAACTGGGTCACCTGACCACAACTGGGCAGACCTGAACTGGGTCACCTGACCACACCTGGGCAGACCTGTGCACACCTGAACAGGGTCACTTGACCACACCTGGGCAGACCTGAACCAGGTCACCTGGCCTCACCTGGACACACCTCAGACTGTGAGCTACAGCGATGGTACCTCAACAACCAGCTTTCAGTACGAGACTGACCGGTTCCGGAACACTCTGTAGTTCGTGTGCTACAATCAGAGGGCCGAAGGGGACAGAGCCAGATGGTCAAGTGTTCAGTGGCCTCAATGGGGCCAAGTGGTAGCGTAGTGGCTAAGGAGCTGGACTAGCATGCAGTCGCCTGAACCTGGTTCAGTTCCCGGCTTCTTCTGTTGTACCCTCGAGCAAGGCACTTACACCTAAGTTGCTCTTGGTAGAACGGTCCTTGTGATATGATAAATGTGTATGCTAAACCTCTTCACAAATGTACAAATTGCTCTGGTAGACATATATGCCAACACTGTACTGTACACACAATTACTACCTCTCAGCAGATTGTAGCTCATCGCTATGGACAGATGCACATTTATATGACTATGATCATTACCAGCACCCACCCCCCCTTCAACCACCTAGCCCCAACATGACCTGGACTGCCTTGTTAACCCCCCCATTACCCCACCCCTTGCCCCCACTCCTGGAGAAGCACTTAGTGCCCCCTCAGTCCAGACCCCCACCTCCAGCAGGAACGTAAACACAAACAGCACCCCCACCCGGCCGCCTTTGAAAGGCGACACCGGACATCAGTCACGCACTGGAGCGCGGAGACATGAGAGACGCTGAGCATGGTGTGTGTGTGTGTGTGTGTGTGTGTGTGTGTGTGTGTGTGTGATGAGAGATGAGAGACGCGGAGCATGGTGTGTGTGTGTGTGTGTGTGTGTGTGTGTGTGTGTGTGTGTGTGTGATGAGACATGAGAGACGCGGAGCATGGTGTGTGTGTGTGTGTGTGTGTGTGTGTGTGTGTGTGTGTGTGTGTGTGTGTGTGTGTGTGTGTGTGTGTGATGAGACATGAGAGACGCGGAGCATGGTGTGTGTGTGTGTGTGTGTGTGTGTGTGTGTGTGTGTGTGTGTGTGTGTGTGTGTGTGTGTGTGTGTGTGTGATGAGAGATGAGAGACGCGGAGCATGGAAGCCGCCCAGACATCGCCGCCGCCGCCGTGGCAACCTGTCACCAGCGGCCAGGACAGATGGAGCCGGGGGTCAAAGGTTAAAGAGCTCTTCCGCTGAGGTAGAGGATGGGCGGGGCTAGTGGTGAGTGCATTATGCACGGCACTCTTCGTGCACGCACGCACGCACGCACGCACGCACGCACGCACACACACACACGCACACACACACACACACACAAACACACACACACACACACACACACTATGGCCGGTGGATTATGCACGGCACTCTTTCTGCAAAGAGGACGATGTTGATATGGAACTTGTTTGTCTGTGTCAACAATCTTTGACATATTTCCTTGTTCCTTGTGCTCTAGACTTCTGACACTTAAGACACACACACACACACACACACTTGAACAAAGAGACTGCTTCACACACAGCTCAGAATGTCTCAGGACACTGCAGGTGAGGACACTTTGAGACTTTTAAACAACTGTCTATTCACACCACACACACACACACCACATCATCTGTCTATTCACAGGCCATCAGAAGACACTACATACACACACACACACACACACACACACATCATCTGTCTATTCACAGATCATCAGAGGACACTGAAACACCTCATGGGTAGCAGGGCCATGACATCGGATCTCACACTGCTCTAAAACGGCT
>NC_085005.1:30909664-30914664 GCF_963854185.1 Sardina pilchardus
AGTGGACGGCTTCAGTATAACGCTGCCTGTGAACGCTTGCTGAATGGCAAGCGAGGAAGCACTACGGGCTACGGGCTACAGGCTACGCATGGGCTACAAGCTACAGGCTACGGGCTAGAGGCTATGGGCTACGGGCTAAAGGCTACGGGCTAGAGGCTATGGGCTACGGGCTAAAGGCTATGGGCTACAGGCTACAGGCTACAGGCTAGAGGCTGCACACTACAGGCTACACATGGGCTACAAGCTATGGGCTACAGGCTAGAGGCTATGGGTTACAGGCTACTATGGGCTAGAGGCTACAGGCTACGGGCTATAGGTTATGATAGGCTACGGGCTACGGGCTACGGGCTATAGGTTACAAGCTACGGGCTATAGGCTAAGGGCTACGGGAGGATTGCCAACTAAAACACAGAACAGATTAGTGAGTGTGCTGGGAAGAGGCCTCACTTCTCAAAAGGAAACACACACACACACACTGGTACAGGAGGAGGGTAGTGTGTGAAAAGAAAAAAACTAAAAAGTGACCTCAAAGAATTGAAACAGTACAAGTATAAGTCAGTTTATGAAAAGAGTATTTATAAGAGTGTGCAATATAGTCTACCACAAGAGAGGAGCAGCTGCACAATCAATCAGGGGCCAGCTTCACAAAATAGACTTTGGCTATGGTTTAGATAGGTAGAGAGTCACACTTTATATAGACCTCTAATAAAAAGTATACATATATAGACTTTGGCTATCAATGGTTTAGATAGGTAGAGAGTCACACTTTATATAGACCCGTTGCACAAAGCAATTCAGCTCTTGGCTGAATGAATGAAGATGCATAGGGCACATGTCTTTACAAATGACACTTCAGATGTGGTATTTTCATCCTCTACAATTTATAGGTCTTCTTTTAATGTTTTGGTTTTTAGATAAGCAAGAATGGCTACACATTTCCAATTGAAACAGCCTAACTTGCATTAGGCTAGCAAAAGGGTAAAATGAATACTGGTCTAACGCTACAAACTAGTCTAAAATAACTTTCTGAAACCGGCCGCAAAAGTATTTTGTCTAATCCCAGCTAGTGTGTGTAATGTTGAGAAAGTGTGTCCTGACACACTCTTGATTCTAATCACAGTGTTCAAGTGTAGCGTTGAGAGGGAGTGTGTCCTGACACACTCTTGATTGCATCTTTTGAATTAGTAAGGTGAGGTGGACACACCAGCTACTGCTGCATGCTTAGCATCAGTGAGTGTGGATGGAGAGAGAGTGATTGAAGGCTTATTTGACTGGTAGAGTGTTAAACAGCTTCCTGTGGCCACTGAGAGCTAGGTAAACATCCGAGGTGTTAACACACACACACACACACACACACATTTGTAAGAACACACACACACACACACACAACTGCATGTGTAATCACCCACACACTCTCACAGTTGCCTAGTTTACACAGCGATAAGGAACTCTCAGCTTAGAGTTAAATTAACCGCTGCTGATAGGCTCCTGTGTAAACACACTTTCTCTTTCTCTCTTTTTCTCTCTCTCTCTCTCTCATTTTCCCTTTCTCTCTCTCTCTCTGTCTCTCTCTTTCTCTCTCTCCTTTTCAGCAGGACTATCAACCAGTGTCCTCGTTGCTCTCTCGTCTCCATGGATACCAAACACAGACACAGGGGGTGGATATTTAAGGGCCATGTCGGGTCACTTCCTCCATTGAAAGAGGCGAGGCCCTCACACCGCCGCCTGTCATTTCATTTTCATTTCAAACCTTTATTTATACTCGTAAGGCATTGAGGTTTCCCTCATTTACAATGACGACGAGTTTACAGGGAAAGGTCGTGCATTGATAATAATAATAATAATAATAAAAGAGAAGGAACATAACACATTTAAAAATGCTAAAAATATCATTTCAAAATATATATATACATATATATATACATATTTTAAAAATGAATAAAACAAATATGTCACCGCTAGAAAAGGACAAAAACACCAAAAGCGCCATCACAGCGTCCCGTTTGATAACCGAGCACCATCGCTGCTGCTCCGCCTCCCCTTCCATGTCCCGGGGACAAGTCGAGCGTGAGCAGTCTAGTGTGTGACAGGTACATACTAAATGCTCAACGTCATTAATCTGGGGTCGGGGGGGGGGGAGGGGTGGTGGTGTCGACACTGTCTTCCCAAAGCAAGCATGTGTGTGTGTATGTATGTGCTTGTGTGTCTCTGTGTGTGGCGCGGTTGTTTTTATGGCTAAAAGCTTCCAGCTATTCCTCCCCCTGGGGTGCTAATTCATGGCTGTTTAAGTGAGTGCCATGGTTTCCTAGGGGGAGGAGGGGGATGAGGGGGAGGAGGAGGGGGAGGAGGGGGAGGAGGGGGAGGGGGGGGGGGGGGGGGGGCGCAGTGGCACCATCTCCTCCTCACACTCGCCCCTGTGCCAACACACACTTTGCCCGCTGGCACAACCCGGCCCATTCCGCTGCAGGTGGGCGTGAACTTGGCATGACCCGCCTCAGCAGGGGACCACAGACGAAGCACAAACACAAACATAAACACACACACGCAGTGCACAAACAAGCCCCACAACAGCACAAACACAAACGTAAACACACACACGCAGTGCACAAACAAGCCCCACAACAGCACAAATACAAACGTAAACACACACACGCAGTGCACAAACAAGCCCCACAACAGCACAAACACAAACGTAAACACACACGCAGTGCACAAACAAGCCCCACAACAGCACAAATACCAACGTAAACACACACGCAGTGCGCAAACAAGCCCCACAACAAGCCCCACAACAGCACAAATACAAATGTAAACACACACACGCAGTGCGCAAACAAGCCCCACAACAGCACAAATAAAAATGCAGTACGCAAACAAGCCCCACAACAGCACAAATACAAACGTAAACACACACACAGTACGCAAACAAGCCCAAAAACAGCACAAACACAAACGTAAACACACACACGCAGTGCGCAAACAAGCCCCACAACAGCACAACTACAAATGTAAACACACACGCAGTACGCAAACAAGCCCAACAACAGCACAAATACAAACATAAACACACACACAGTACACAAGCCCCACAACAGCACAAATACAAACGCAGTGTGCAAACAAGCCCAACAACAGCACACATACAAGCGTAAACACAAACACAATAACACACCTAACAGCACCAGCAGCGATGACATCAACACCGTGGGGCTCCTGGATAGACGTGCAAAATCAACACACACTTGTTTATGTGTTGTAGAGCGGGGCATGACCTAACCGCAAAAACATGCTCTCACTCTATCTCTCTGCACACACACACACACACACACACACACACACATGCTTTGGGAGGGCACAGGGTTGTCAAGGAAACCTGAGCGATCCTAAATGGTTTTGCGGTCACGCTCAGGGTGTTCTCCCTCAACAGAGGCTCAAACAGTCTAAAGGAGATGATGCTTCTCAAGACGCCTCAGTCCTCCTCTGGCAGTTGATTTCCACCACGTTGGTCTTCAAAAGGACACCTCCACCGCACCCCATAATAACCTCATAGAGAAAACAGTCTGGTTCACAAACACAAGACGAATGGCCCATCTAACAGCAGTATACAGTATGCAGCATATCACTGGGGCTATCAAGTGGGCACCCTCATTCACCGATGTTTTGTTAAGTTAGGCCCACGACACCTCATGGAGGCTTAACAGTGAAACCAGCATCCTGGAGACACTCCCCTCCCTGCGGCCACCATAGTACCACATTGCAATATCCAATATCCATGAAACTTTTAACCAACCTCGGCATGGACTTATGACAATAATAAAGCTGGATCAGTTTGTGCATCTGACACATGTGTACTGGCCATGTCTGACTGTATACAAGGACATTGTCTAAAAGGGCTTCACACTTACACATGCCGTTTAGATCGATTGTAAACCCTTGACAGGCTATTTCACATGTCCTGCTGTTGTTGTGTGTGCAGGTGATGTAGCATCCCAGAGCAGCAGGTGGTCATGAACACACCCCTCAGCTTGGCGTTCTCTTCTCCTCTCCTGGGCCTTGGCCAGCACATCTGCCTTTTAATGATGCCATGCTAGCACAAGCGTCAGTTCTGCATGGGCTCAGTGAAGCATGCTTGACAGACAGACCTGAAGGCCTGAAGCAGACGCACACACGCACACACACAACCACACACACACACACACACACTCACACACACACACACACACACACACACACACACGCACACACAACACGCACACACACACACCGCTGTGTACCTGGACACTTCCTTCGTGTTGGGTAAGAGGGAGGAGTGCTGCTAATCCCAGGGACTGCAGTCTTGCCCCCCACCCAGACACAGACTCATAAAGGCAGACACAGCCCAACCCAGCCCAGCCCAGCCCAGCACAACAACCCAGCACAGTACAACCCAGCCCAGCACAGCACAACCCAGCCCAGGTCAGCACAGCCCAGCCCAGCACAACAACCCAGCACAGTACAACCCAGCCCAGCACAGCCCAACCCAGCACAGTACAACCCAGCCCAGCACAGCACAACCCAGCCCAGGTCAGCACAGCATAGCCCAGCACAAAATAACCAAGCCCAGCCCAGCACAACCCAGCCCAGAATAACCCAGTCCAGCACAACCCAGCACAGAATAACCCAGCCCAGAATAACCCAGCCCAGCACAACCCAGTCCAGCACAACCCAGCACAGAATAACCCAGCCCAGAATAACCCAGCCTGGGCAGAGCAGAGCAAAGCAGAGCAGCCAAGCAGGATGTAGGTCAGACTCACGCAAAGCAGACCACATCAAAGCCAAGCTGTCCTGTTTTATCTTGAGTGTGTACACACCTCACACATATTGTAGTCACTGTGTCTGTGTGTGTGTGTGTGTGTGTGTGTGTGTCTGTGTGATGTGGTGTTTATGACCGGTCAAAAGGTGTGTGAATGTGTGTATGCATGTGTTTGACCGTGAGAAAGAAAGTGTGTGTTCAGATAAGA
>NC_085005.1:30922164-30927164 GCF_963854185.1 Sardina pilchardus
TTCCAAAAGGAACCCCTAGACACAGGTTAGGGGGTCTTAATGGGGCACCTACAGGGCCCTTTTACCCTCTGCCACCCCCCATTCCTACCCTCCTTGTCCTTAAGTGCCCTGGGATAAGGCCTCAAAGCTGGAGGTTGGCTGGGTTGGGGTGGGGTTGTGGGGCTTGTGGGGCCCTCCTCAGATGCACCCAGTCTGTGTGGTGGCAGAATCCCCCTCAAAGCCCCGGTCCCAGCCCTCAAAGGGAATAGAAAAGGAAGAAAGATGGAAGGAATTTCCATTTAAAAAGCGGGAGAGAAAAGAGAAAATGGGGATCAGAGGAAGAAAAGAGAGAAAAGAGAAGGAGAAGAGAAGAGGAGGGCGGAGAGGAAGAGTGGGTGGGCGGGGATGAAAGAGGAGCGCTGTGTAAAGAATTAACGGGCTTAGGCCCGACGACTGACGCTTGACAGCAGGCTAACGTGGATCCTAGTGGAGCAGAAGAGCTGCAGGCAACACTGCACCACCCCAGGGTGTGTGTGTGTGTGTGTGTGTGTGTGTGTGTGTGTGTGTGTGTGTGTGTGTGTGTGTGTTCTAGTGGAGCAGAAGAGCAGGCAACACTGCACCACCCCAGGGTGTGTGTGTGTGTGTGTGTGTGTGTGTGTGTGTGTGTGTGTGTGTGTGTGTGTGTGTGTGTGTCCTAGTGGAGCAGAAGAGCAGGCAACACTGCACCACCCCAGGGTGTGTGTGTGTGTGTGTGTGTGTGTGTGTGTGTGTGTGTGTGTGTGTGTGTGTGTGTGTCCTAGTGGAGCAGAAGAGCAGGCAACACTGCACCACCCCAGGGTGAGGAGGAGCCGTCAGCACAACCAACAATCTGGACATAGGGACACGTGTGTGTGTGTGTGTGTGTGTGTGTGTGTGAGTCTCAGTATGAGTGTGTGGTGAAATGGTGAAGTATACAGATGCTTTACTTTGAGTGATCACAACGCCATGGATCAGTCACTTGGTTACAGGATATTAACATCAGTCACTTTCACAGAGTTCTCAAACGCACTGAGCAGTTCTTAACATTTAACACTTAGATCCAAAAATAGACATTTCACCTTCAAAAAAACAGGAGTCTCAGTTTCAAAAACAGGAAAAGCAATTCAAATCTTATTACGACGTTGTAAACTACAGTCTGCCATATTGCGATCTCATGAAATCACTCATAACGTGAGTCACAAGGTCTCCGCTGCCCTCTATGCCAACTCACCACTCACCAGCGCGGGCTAATAAAAACCCACGCGCGGCTGCCCCCTATGCCAACCCACCACTCGCCAGCGCGGGCTAATAAAAACCCACGCGCGGCTGCCCGCCCTATTTATAGAGGCGCACGGGGGCCGGTGCGCCAGCTGAGGCCTGGACGTCAGGCTGGACGCTGGGCAGAGCACCAAGAGCGCCCGTGTCACGTGTGCACCCACGACACCACAACACGTCCCTCTGCACCCAACACACTCCACATCTAACGGGGAGGCCACACTGAGCAGGGGACTCTTGTGGTGCGCTTGTGTCTGCTGCCGCAATTAGCCTCCACTGGAATCAATGGGACTGGCTACACCAGACGTGATAGCGGCTCTGCACACAAGAGGCTCCATACCTAAGAGTCTCCATACCTAAGAGTCTCTACATCTAAGAGTCTCTACACCCAAGAGTCTCTACATCTAAGAGTCTCTACATCTAAGAGTCTCTACACCCAAGAGTCTCTACATCTAAGAGTCTCTACATCTAAGAGTCTCTACACCCAAGAGTCTCTACACCCAAGAGTCTCTACACCTAGGAGTCTCTACACCCAAGAGGCTCTACACCTAAGAGTCTCTATGTTGAAGAGTCTCTACATCTAAGAGGCTCTATGTTGAAGAGTCTCCATACCTAAGAGTCTCTACATCTTAAAGTCTCTACATCTAAGAGTCTCTATGTTGAAGAGTCTCAATACCTAAGAGTCTCTACATCTTAAAGTCTCTACATCTAAGAGTCTCTACACCCAAGAGTCTCTACATCTAAGAGTCTCTATGTTGAAGAGGCTCCATACCTAAGTCTCTACACCCAAGAGTCTCTATGTTGAAGAGTCTCCATACCTAAGTCTCTACATCTTTCTACATCAAAGTCTCTACATCTCTCTGCACCAAAGACTCTTTACAAAGACTCTTTACAAGAGTCTCTACACCAAAGAGTGTCTACATCTGAGAGTCTCTACACATAAAAGACTACATCTGAGAGTCTCTCTGCACCTCAGAGAAGTCATTCATCATCCAGTGACACACTTGATTGTGACTTGTTGTCTTGGAATGACTACAGTACATACCCACTGAGTGACCCAAGCATCATGTGTAAGGGTGCCGTTAAGGGACAAACACTGCATGCCTCTATGGCCAGTTTAGACTGATCTTGACATCCAAATCCACAGCATATTACTGAGCTGATTCACAGATAACAATGGCGAACATTCAGACATCCGATATTTGCAATCAGGGCACAAATACTGAACAATTTGGGGAGCAAGAGAAACACGTGGGCCCAGGGAACAGACCCAGACGCAAAGAGGAACAAAAGTGCTTATGTATATAATCTATAGTAGGCCTATTATTCTAGCGGGCCAGTCTCCAGAGAGGCTTACCTATATGTGTAGGTTATGGTAGGGCCAGGGCTAAGACGGGGGAGTTAAGAGCAGGTTTAGATTGATAAGGGGATTTGGACGGGGGGCAGTGAATGGGTAGACACGTCTTAGAGCAGAGAGCAGCCATTACGGAGGGCTTTCAGAGGCCCTGAGGGTGAGTCTGGGAGATGGAGAGAGAGAGAGAGAGAGAGAAAGAGTGGGAGAGAGAGAGAGAGAGGGATAGAGGGGGGGTGGAAGAGGGAGATGGAGAAAGAGTGGGAGAAAGAGAGAGAGGGAGGGAGAAAGAGAGAGAGAGAGGGTGGAAGAAAGAGAGGGAGAAAGAGTGGGAGAGAGAGGGAGAAAGAGAGAATGAAAAGAGAGAGAGAGAGAGGGAGGAAAAAATAGAGAGAGAAAGAGTAGGAGAGAGGGTGGAAGAAAGAGAGGGAGAAAAGAGAAAGCGACAGAGTGGGAGAGAGAGATGGAGGGAGAAAGAGAGAGAGAGACAGACAGACAGGGAGAGAGAGAGAAAGCTTAGAGAAGGAGAAAAAGTGCTTAAAATACCAAAACAACATGAGCGGTTCACTGAGGCTTCGCCAACATGGAAATGGTGACACACAGTAACCTACAATCTGAGGGCAGGACACACTGCCAACCATGGCAGGTAGATGGAGCGGCACCATCACACACACACACATACACACGCACACGCACACACGAACGTACGCACATGCACACACATGCACACGCACAAACACACATACACACAAATACGCACACGTGCACGCACGCACACGCGCGCACAAACGTATTACCATTCTCTCATATGTTTTTATATTCTCTCTCTCTTTCACTCACACACACACACACACACACACACACACACACACACACACACACACACAAACACACACAGTAGCCAGATGTGGCTGGTGCGGGGGCGTGGGGGGTCTGATCCAGATTACAGTGCTGAGAGGCCGCTGGGCCGTGCTCTAATGTGGGGTGGCAGGGCCGGGCTTTGGGACCAACAGCACACACAATGCAGCCTTGTGTAGACTAGAGAGCTGCGCTTTCACCACTCCATCAGGAGCTCTCCATCTCCCTCTCTCTCCCTCTCTCTTCATCTCTCTCTCTATCTCCCTCTCTCCCTCACCCTCTCCATCTCCCTCTCTCTTCATCTCTCCATCTCCCTTCATCTCTCTCCCTCTCTCTCCATCTCCCTCTCTCCCTCACCCTCTCCATCTCCCTCTCTCCCTCACCCTCTCTCCCTCTCTCTTCATCTCCCTCTCTCCATTCATCTCTCCCTCTCTCTCTGTCTCTCCCTCTCTCTCCCTCTCTCTCCATCTCCCTCTTGAATTTCCCCTTGGGGATCAATAAAGTATCTATCTATCTATCTATCTATCTATCTATCTATCTATCTATCTATCTATCTATCTTCTGTATCTATCTATCTATCTATCTATCTCTCTTCAACTCTCACCCTCTCTCCCTCTGTGTGTATGTGTGCACAGGGATGTAGAATGCGTTGCCTATGTTTTCATTTCTTTCATATCTCTTGAGTCTGCAATGGAACCCAATAACCTCCTTGATGAGGTCATGAGGTGACCAGCTCCTGGAGGCTTGCTACCAGTTCTCTCTCTCTCTCTCAATTCAATTACAATTCAATTCAGTCAATATCAATAGATGACTGCAACTTTTACAATATTGCCAAGGCAGAGAAAATTACATCAAGACTAGAAAAATCTCTCTCTCCCCCTCTCTTTCTCCCTCTCTCTCCCTCCATCTCTCTTTCCCTCTCTCTCTTTCTCTCTCCCTCCCTCTCTTTCTCTCTCTCTTTCTCTCTCTCTTCCTCTCTTTCTCTCAGGGGCTCAGGGGGTCACTGAGCTCAGACTGTCTCACCTGAATCACAGATAAAGGAGATGGTGCTACACTCTCTGTGTGTGTGTGTGTGTGTGTGTGTGTGTGTGTGTGTGTGTGTGTGAGTCTGTCTGTGTGTGTGTCTGTGTGTGTGTGTGTGTGTGTGTGTGTGGGAGGGGGTCTGCAGTCAAGACTCGAAAGAAGGACATGTCAGCTCCTCTCTCTCCTCACTCTGTGTGTGTGTGTGTGTGTGTGTGTGTGTGTTGCACTGAGGGACATGTCAGCTCTTCCACGGCTCGTAAAATTACCCCTGCCAGAGCCAAGAGTTTGCTCAGTGTGTGTGTGTGTGTGTGTGTGCGTGTGTGTGTGAGAAAGAATGAGAGAGCCGAAGAGAGAGAGAAGAAAAGCATCAAAGCTCTGCCGGCATTCCCTAACAACTCTGGCAGAACAGAACAGAACAGAACAGAACAGAGGAGCGGGGAAAAGACGGAGGGAGCGAGGGAGGAGGGAGGTGTAGAAGGGCAGGGAGCGAGGGAGG
>NC_085005.1:30934664-30949664 GCF_963854185.1 Sardina pilchardus
GTGTCCAGAAGCTTATACACATCATACATACAGGCACATACATTCACATAGGCACGAACATACAAACAAAACAAAACAAAGGAAGAGAGTTGCGAATTAAAGAAAGTAAATAGCACAGAGCTACAAGGACATGCTGCCACTATTGTCAACGCCACCAATTCCAAAATAATGTCAACAAACACTACTTCACTGTAATGAGATATGTCCAGTGGCACTGTAAAGGTGTAGGGATGGTATTGAGAAGGTTCTGGAGGGCCATGGTGCACAAGGAGACCAAAGCCACAGTGCCTCCTGCTCACATCCTGATGCAACAGATGCTGCTATGCTCCCCCATGGCTGGAGACACACAGTGCCGCAACAGCTGTCAATCACACAAAAGGCCTTTGCCAGCCTACTATGCTCTGTGTCTCCAGGGAAAGTCGGGCTGGTAAAGAATGCCCACACAACTCTCTCTCTCTCTCTCTGTGTGTGTGTGTGTGTGTGTGTGTGTGTGTGTGTGTGTGTGTGTGTGTGTGTGTGTGTGTGTGTGTGTGTTTCTGTGGACTTCTGAGTTTCGACTGAAAGGGTCTACAGGGTGCTTGATAACGGTATAGGGTTCGA
Source organism: Sardina pilchardus (assembly GCF_963854185.1). Lineage (NCBI taxonomy): Eukaryota > Metazoa > Chordata > Actinopteri > Clupeiformes > Clupeidae > Sardina > Sardina pilchardus. Next base: position 30,935,265 of record NC_085005.1, read on the forward strand.
GAACCTCTTTCCGCTCGAGCACAAAAAGGGGGCCGGTGTTTTTGTGCGACGTTAGAGGAGAGGACTTTCCCCTTTGGCTGCATGAATAGGCCTGCTTGTTTTGTGCGCAGACGAAAGTCCAATCACGGCGTCTTACGCTTGAAACAAAAGTGTTTATTTTGCTCCCCAGCACAGCAGTTAGAGATTTGCATCAATTAACTCCTGGCTGAGACGCCCAAAACGGGTAATCACGGCTAAGCAGGGATATGCTTAAACCTGAATGTTCGCTTAGAGACGGAAATAAAGTTATTAAAAGGATGAACGATTGCGTGGGGGATAATTGCTCAGCGAACTAAAGCGTTTGATACAGAACTCCATGAAACACATATCCATGATCCAAGAGCGCATTGGATAAAGGTTGACCATAAAGTGTGAAACCTGGCTGTTAGGGGGAGATAAAAACTCTTTCATTTAACACCTCGCGTCTCCAGCCCCATTAACAGGTCCCTGTTAAACTCACATCTGTTAATTTAACTCCTTATTAATGCCCCCCCGTGCCGCAGTTATCTCCCGTCCACGGCTATTATGAGGGCTCATTATGGCCCATTCAATGCGGCCGGCTCTACCTTGGATTTTATTGCCCATTCCGGCGGGGCTCGACCCGAGAGACAGAGGCCACGCTCCACATGCTGCAAGACTCGGCCTTTAGAGCTAAAAACTACGAAATTAATAGCAAGCGATACGTTAGACTAATGAATAGCCATACGTGTTAAGGCCACATAGGCCCACATTCTGGCTGGAATTGTCAGATACCGATGCGTAGAGCTTAAGTACAAGTGGACATTACTATGAGATTACAATGTTATATGTTGTGCTGGCGATTAGAGTAGCAGGTTCATCACATGGAGGGTATAGTGCTATATATAGGATATCTTGCATACTACGCATTCTTCCCTTGTCAAAGGCACATGAGAGGACTCCATATCTGAGCCAGGAACTTCTGCAGAGATGGCCCGAGGCACGGAACTTGAAACATTTGACGCCTTTGTTTATGCATTAAAAGAAGGCGAACTTGAAACAAATGGGCTGCAGGTTGCAACACGGCATGGGAACTGTCTTCAAAATAAATCTCCGTTAAGAATAGCCTACCTCTACTCCCATTGAGAACCGAGGTAAGACATATTGAAAGCAAACAAGGACCATTTAAACGTCGACAACCAATCCACCTCAAAAGTAAAGTAACAGCAAGGTGTTAGTCCGAAAAGTTTAACATGTGACAACTGTCTTACATCTGGATGAGAGAGGACAAGCACGCAACTGACCTGAGAACTCCGCTGAGCTTTTAGTGAAGTTGGTGAAGACGGTCAAGCACGTTAATCCCAACACTAGTGCGTAATTTATGGCTGAAAAAGACACATCTGGGAAGAACATCCTTGAAACGGGATGGAAGTCGGGCTTTCCTCTCTTTCTGCGGGTTGGACGGCGAAACCCGACCGTTTATAGTTGGCTGCGCACTCGCAAGAGAACTCCGTATCTGCTAGGTCCCATGGCTCGTGGCTTGTAGTTATTAGTCACCGCATCGCTGCTCGCGGTGAGTGTGCGATGAACAACAACTCCGTCAAGTCCGCGAGGCGCACAGAGGTAGAATAGCTGCTGCGCGCTCTACCTGTAGGAACGGCTTCCCCGCGGTCCCAAAGCCCGGAAATCAACTAGCACGGACGCGCACCCAAACGTCACCACACAACAGAGGATGTTCAGCGCTAGACCAGAGTACCAGTTGCACGCACATTAGGGGCAGTTCTCTGTGTCGTGTGTGCCACAGCCATGCAAGTCTCCTCCTCCATCATCTTCTGACCCCCCTTTCACACACACACACACACACACACACACACACACACACACACACACACACACACACACACACACACACACACACACACACACACACACACACTCCTCTCATATAGGCTAGATCACTTGCAACACAGACTGTCAGTTTTTCATTCTCCCCCTCCCCCTCCTCCTCCTCTTTCTTCATAGTTCAGAAATGGTTGTGTTTAAAGTAGGGATCTCATTCCAGTGCCTTGTAGCATAAGTGTAAAGCTCATATCACATGTCATCATTATGATGTCCTTTTCATCATTTGTATCCCAGGGACCCTTGTGAGACTTCTGAATCTAGAAGAGTGTCTCTCTGCTTTCTGTGCTATATGGTTTAGGCCTACAATGGTTTTTGTTTTTTGTTTTTTTTTTAGGGCACAAACTGTAGATCCCATCTCCTATTGGCAAATGTTTATTTCCTGGTTGGTGGACACTTGTCTGAAGTTTGAAATCATTGGAGTTCAATTACTAACGTTTGTTGTAACTTATGCACGTTACGGTGCACTGCTCTCTCACTCACTCACTCCACAATATAAATCCCCAGTTATAACAATATGTTAACCAAGGGGGACACAACAATAACGAAAGGCTTCCAACTTAAACATGTCGCTCTCAGGAACGCCCTCTATTCGCCGGTTGGTCGGGCGTCCTGAAGCCGGAGTAAACAAGGACGGATCAAGCTGTTCCAGACGGAGTACTGTAGGGAAAAAAATTTGAGAGGGACCGCACCAGAGTCTGGCATTTGGTGCGGAGTCAAGCGGACCGAGACCACCACTTTTTGGCGGTCTCGGTCTGCTTGACCCGAATGCAACTGGTGCTTTCACACCAACGAAAACAAACCGAACTAATAAGAGCTTTTGGTTCGAATGGATCTTTTGGTGCACACCAACTGCTGTTGCTGTGAAAGCACCCTTAGTCAGAAATATTCAAATCGAACTCAACGCACCATATTTCACTGTCTCCTCCTGTTGATGAACCACACCTGAGCAAGCACACTTTGCAGTTCCTCTGAAATAATAAAATGACTTATTTTGCTGACATTACACATCAATCAGCCACTTATCGATTAAACCTTAAGTATCAAAACCACTGCATTGTAATCATCATTGTTGTTGTCGTTGTCATCTAAGCTGGGTGATCTGTGATTTGGATTTCGCCCTGCAGCTCAGGCTGGAAACCTGCACATTTATCTCTCCTGCTTCCTGTCCCCGTTTGCTGGATCCAATCACAAACTGTCTTATCTACCAGGCGCACCCTGATCATTGGTCTGATTGGTTGAAGGACTATCCAAGTGTAGTCATTTGAACTATGCCCACTGATCACGCCTCTTGTGCAGCAGAAATAAAACGCAGACTCCCCAGACTAATGTCCAGTCTTAAAAGATTGAGTTTACGGTGATAGCCAGACTAGTTGTCATCAAAATTTAAAAGCAAATAGTGACAGCTAGCAGGATGCAAAGAAAGAGCCGACTATGCAAAGTAACCTATAACCTGGCATATATACATCATCTGCCTCGTCCTCGGTCTCTATCGGAGTCTATAAACATAAAATCCTCTTGTGACATCTTGTGGACAAACTTGTGAACAGCATGGTCTGGTTTTAATTCGCGATTTGGCTCTGTGCAGCTACCGTAGTTCTATGTGGTTGTCACATGTGACCACCCAGAAGGTTATGCGCGATTGAAACATGGCCGCCTGCACACGGAGGGCTGCAGAGGTCCTGTGCTCAGTCAGGATTTTAAGACTATTTCAGCATCAAAATGAGCGTAAGTTGGTTATCATGTTCCCATTTTACTGGTGAACGAGTGGGCATGTACTGTGCCCAGTTACACACGTGATGATGTGTTAGGTATAGCTGTAACAGTGTGTTACCAAACTGGCAAACAAGCTAAACGCAACATTAACGTTAGCATAGGTTAATGTGAACTTACTTGTGATTTACACGGCATTTCTTTTTCAAGGTTTTATCTCAACGTCGCTGCCCCACCTTGCAGAAGGACCCCCTAAATTCACCCCACCACCTAAACCAGTTATTGTCGACAAAACACAAGCCGAGGCTTCATCACGACGGTAATAGTCACGGAAGAAAATAGGTCTTACTTGACTGTCAGTCAATGCTTTCAGCTTCAGTTTCCCAACGTCAAATGTCCTCCAACTGGAAACATTTACGTATTATCAAGTTTCTTGACCTTCCCGACTTGTCTTCCAGGTTTCTCAGCCCCGAATTCATCCATCCACGTTCCCGAACCAGCGGCTTGAAGTTTGTTGTTGAGAGGAAGGACATGATCAAGAGGCGAAAAGTACTCAACATCCCTGAATTTTATGCTGGTAAGAGCTTGTTTTTCGTTGACGCCTTGACACAACGACTGAGTACTGCATTGTTCTTGACCAGACCGCTATTCTTTATTTTTCTTCTACCGTAACTGTTGTTCATTTCCTGTTGTGCCACTTTACACTGTTGTAGCAGATGACTTGTTATATTCTTGCCACAGGAAGTATAATGGCCGTGACCATGAAGGACCAGTATTCCAACGGGAATACGAATCGCTTTGTGGGTATTTGCACGCAGAGACAAGGCAGCGGGCTAGGAGGCACGTTCGTCCTGAGGAACATTATTGATGGACAAGGTACTGTCCCGTACTCTCTTAAAATGATTCCTTAAATGTGTACTGTGTCTATGTCCCTTATCATAGTCAAAAAGCTAGCATTAACTAAGGATTTGCTGGCATTGTGGCTTTTTTTTTTTTAGTTGTGTAATATTATTCAAAGCCCAGTTTTTACACTCTTGACAGTGTGCAGGTGTGTGTTGGATGTTAACATGTGTTTATATGATTGTGCTGCCCTCTGGTCCTTCAGGTGTAGAGATCTGCTATGAGATGTACAATCCGCGCATCCAGGCCATCGAGGTGCTGAAGCTTGAGAAAAGACTGGATGACAACCTGATGTATCTACGGGATGCTCTCCCAGAGTATAGCACCTTCGACGTAGACATGAAGCCTGTTCCCCATAATCCCACTGCAGACGTCCCCGTCAATACTGTGAGTGACACACACACACACACACACACACACACACACACAGAGGCCATTTAGATAATGTCTGCTTAAAACTGTAATTTTGTTCTTTTGTGTGAATGGCGATGTAAGGTTGCTAACAACAGACTGCTTCTTAAATTTCAATTTCTTTTTGGTTCTGGGGGGGAAAAAATTGGGATTTTTGGCCCATCTTGCTTGTAAACGAAAGTCAAAGACAATGCATATCCACCTCGCTTAACGCTGATGCCACCAACACGCCCACTGATTGTGTTGAACCCTAACTGATGTGCTCCGCGTATCACCCGGCCCATGCTTGGCAAAGCGGCTTCAGTGGGAGGGGGTCCAGATGGACCGGCAGAATGAATGACCATTTCCCAACAGCAGGGTTCTCACAGGCCGTGGCTTATCTTCGATCTCTAGAAGGTCGTGGCTTATCTTAGATCTCTAGAAGTCTTGTCCTGACATGGAAAGTCAGGGGATTTGATCATTCTTGGGGGTAAAGTCAGGGAATATGAAGGCAAGTTTGTTTATAGCATGTTTGAATTTGGCAAGGCATTTATCAAAAGCCACCTTGCAAACACTTGAGGCAATGTAACAATAATGCAGCAGGACATTATTAGGCCTAAAGGCGTGTGACCATAATTATGCACCATATTTTTAAAGTTAAAGACTGAAAATGTCTGCATTAGTGCACAAAGCTTGCGTGTTGATTTATTGGAAATGAATGTTGTATTCAACAGCTGACATATGGAGTTTGCCGTTGATATGAGTCAGTTTGGAGTGCTGGTATATTCCACCTGCTAGTTGTATACAAACAGTGTAATTGTCTCTACCCGTTGGTTTTGAACAGCTGAGTGAAAACTGTTTCTGTGTGTGTGTGTGTGTGTGTGTGTGTGTGTGTGTGTGTGTGTGTGTGTGTGTGTGTGTGTGTGTGTGTGTGTGTGTGTGTGTGTGTGTGTGTGTGTGTGGATGGATGTACGCATGCGTATGTGTTTGTTCTTGAACTTGCAAGGTCAAAGTTCGGATGAGGCCAAAGCCCTGGTCCAAGCGTTGGGAGAGGCCCAAGTTCAACATCCAGGGCATCCGCTTCGACCTCTGCCTGACCCCTGAGCAGATGGAGCACGCCCAGAAGTGGGCGGAGCCCTGGCGGGAGTTCGACATGCTGAAGCACCACGACACCTCCAAGCTGGAGGAGTCCATCTATAACCAGGTCAGAGACGGTTTATAAAGCGAGACGATTCATATGAGGATAAATTCTGGTTTCATTGTGACGCAACTGCCACTCCCATTTAGGAGGCAAACGGGAGCATTTCTATGGTGGAAATATACCTGTTATCAACGGCACCGTTCCAAACCGATTATCTCGTCACTGATCACGCCTCTTTAGAAGGCGGAAGTGGGTGCCATTTCATTCCATTGAAAACCCCCTTTATGATTCATCTTAGTAACTATACGATCTTTGACCAGGTGCAGGCGGAGCTCAGCAAGTGACGTCGTCCCCCGCGGGGAGAGAGCAGCGCAGGACTGATGGAGAGACTGGACTGGAAGTGTCACAGGATGATGGGGGGGGGGGGGGGGGGGGGGGCTACAGGCACATGAGGAACCACCGAGCTTTGGGAGGGAAGACCGCAGGGGACGGACTCATCCTTTGTGTGGAGCAGTGATTAGTGATTAATATAAGAGCAGTGATTATTGATTACTCATTACTGTCTGAGCAGTGATTTTTGATTACTGATTACTGTACGAGCAGTGATTAGTGATTAATATAAGAGCAGTGATTATTGATTACTGATTACTGTCTGAGCAGTGATTTATTGATTACTGATTACTCTACGAGCAGTGATTAGTGATTACTGTACGAGCAGTGATTATTGATTAATGTACAAGCAGCTGTTGTTGTATGCGCCGCCTTCTCTACCTGTGTGGTGAAGAAACCAAAACTACTGTATATTTACAAGATGTGTCTCCATCCAAATACATTCATTTCAAATGGACTGATAGATATCTGCTCATTTGGTCTAACAGCCTGCCAATGCATAAAGGAGAAATCTGGCCAGTTTTCACCCAGATCTCCGTTTCTCTGAGATCTATGTCACCGACACCGGTAACCAAAATGAAAACAGTCGGTTCTACCTAGCTTGAGTTGCTACAACCAGCAGCTAACCCAGCAAGGCAGCTTGAGAAACAGAGATCTATGAGAAAACTCGCCGGATTTCTTCTTCAATATTCAAAAAACACCCTTTATCTGTCCTGTGATTTACAAAGATACTGCGAGTTGTCTCGGCAGCTTCATGTGGAGCTTTGACAGTGAATGATAGGATTGTTTGGTTTGGTCAGTGTTTTCACTAAAGTGTGGGTCATGGTACACTGTCTGTGGTTGGGTATGAGTGGTGGCTGTTGGGCTTTTAAATGTTACACTAGCGGTCAGAAGTTTAGGGTCACTTAGACATTTTCATTCCACTCCATTATAGACAGAATACCAGTTGAGATCAGTTGCATTTTTTTTTTTTTTTTTTTAAATCAAGACAGCAGTTTTCAGATTACACTATGTGCTTACATAATTGCAAAAGGGTTCTCGACTGTTGTAGAAATAAGTGGCTGATCTTTAATGCAATTTCTACATTGCCCATTATCAGCAACCTTTAAGTCCAGTGTATATTTTAATTTCTTTCTACAACAGTGGAGAACCCTCTTGCAATTATGTAAGCACATAATGAAGTCTGAAAACTGCTGCATTGACTAAGAGAACAATGCAACTGATATTGGTTAACTATCATGGAGTCGAATGGACATTTCTAAATTAAACTTTTGACTGGTAGTGTAAGCATTGTGTATAATGGCTGCACTCCTCTTGACAAAAAGGCTGTGAAATTAAATCATGTATCCCTCTAAGATGACTTTTGCGGGTAAATGATTTTCACCATCATTTTTATTGGAGCATTTAAATAAGACTTGAGACGTGTGTAGTGAAGCAGGACCTCTAGAGAGTTGCGTCTCAGAGACAGTAGGGGGCAGCAGACAGTCTTTAAAGAACACGTTTACGCCTGTCTGTGGTGCGAAAGGGGCGCTCACGTCCTTGACAAAACAGTAATAGGTGGGAGTAATAACATATTAAGCTATTAAACACCATGTCCAATGTTATAATCAACCTTTCACGGATACAGTAGGCCTTGGCTATACGTAGGTGACTGTGTCAGTGACCTGTTCTCTTGCCAAGTAGACCAGCTTTATGTACGCGAATAAAAGGGCGAATATTTGGACAGACCTGCCCATCTTCGGTGATCATATACTGCTGAAAGAGAGAAATTGTCTTGGAGTATGTTTGATTGCCATACGTTGTGATGAGAAAGTGACTGGCGCATTACGCATGTAAAGACTACAGACCCAACACATGCCCTACTACTACTCGACATTATAGCCTCCTTTCTAATAGGGCTCGGGATCATGACGTAAAAAACTTCGCGGGCGCAGCCATATTGGCAGCTTCACTCCTAAGTTTACTATGGATTACTATGGATTTATTCCCACCTATATTAGTGTGTTCCTGTTACTTAGTTTTTGCCTTCTTGGTCGTGTGTTGCTGTGTAGTGGGGTGTAACAGCACCACCCATGATCGCAAGAGGAAAAGAATCGCTAATACTACATTTCTGCTTCTTGTCTTCTGCATCTGAATGAATGGATATTACGCTCGGTGCGCTACCAATATGGCGGCTATTCCTAGAATGCAAGGCTTGTTCCCGAGCCCTATTGTAGAGAGATCAGCAGCAACCGACAAGTAGGATACGCGTACAGCACCCGGAGAGCCGAGCATCTACACCAGTAACGGTGGTGGGTAGCCTGCTCCCACAGCCGCTCATTTCTATGCGCGATCTCTCTCTCAGTATCCCCGCCTCTCTCGCTGGTGTAATGACGTCAACGCTGTCACTTGTGGATAGCCGGGGCGCCGCATACACCGCAATCTGCTCCAGGTAGTACACTACTCTACACTAGCCCGGGCTGGGAAGCGCGTCGCGGCGGAACAAAGGTGCGGATTCTCCAGCGCTGAAGGATATTATCGCCACGGTCTGGTTGATTAAACCGGTGACCTTCTGAATGTCTGTTGTCTCCATGCACGGTAAGAACACACGGCAGAAAACTGTAGACGAGCGAACGCGGACATATGCCAATTCTAGACTAGGCTAATGATTGGTCCGAGGGCAGTGCTTCTAATTAACATGTATCACTGTTGATGTTCTCCGATGCGTTAGTTACTGATAGAGGGGAAACTTGTCCGTTGGGAAGAAATTAAAACGATGTTCGTCGTAAAGGGCACTTTGGAACCAAAAGGTCGCAACATTGTGCACCTACAATGGCAGAACAAAAGTGGTTATTTTTTTTGTAGAATGATGGGTTCAAACCGAAACCCGTTAGACGGGTCGGGAAGTTTAGATGCAACTAAATACTGTTTCACCTTCTCTCAGCTGGTCTCGTCCACAATGTGTTGAAATGTTAGACCTCCGCCAAGAGCGAGGGTGTTCCTGCCTGCATTGTGCCCGTACAGTGCGCTTTGAAATTGTAGATAGTCGTGGAGGTTATTCTTCTTGAGGGCCTTTCAAAAATGTTCTTTATATTCTTCTTCACCGTTGACAAGCGTGAGAAGTCACCATGACGCAAATTGCCCAGACCTCTTTTGCGCACGCAAGCTGTTCGATTTTACAATTAGTTGCCCAAGGCATAGCCTATACCTTACACATCCAGTCCTACTTGTAGCCTGTAGCAGCGGTGTAAGGAGGCTATCTAGTGTGCGATGTGTTTGCACAAACATTTAGAGCTTGGCTTCCATCCCTGTCTGGTCTCACCCGACCCGATACCTCTCCTAGTCGGGGGCGCACCTGCGGTCGGCCCGCCGTGCACTCGATTGAATTGACATTGCAGCGGAAGTGTTCATGTCCAGATGACTTACTTTGCATTATCTTGCATGGGCTCACTCTAATGAAGTGTGTGCCTGATTGGCACACGAGTAAGTTAATTACTCTTGAATCTTGGTTGACAGAGAAGAATTGCGAATAAGTGTCCCGCTGTGTTATCTCATGCAGCACAGCTGACTGGCTTGCAAATGTGCTATGCACCCCTTACTGTAAAACGGAATGCTCTCGAATCTGGGACATAGGCTACCAGCACAACGCTCTAAAGTCTGGTAGAGGTAGGCTAAGTCATTAATTGCTGACTTGCATGGCAGTCTGTTATCGAAGGGTTGTTAAAACCAATGATAAGGCAGATATGTCTGTTATATCAAGTGAATGAAGATAATGCTGTGACTTAAGACACTGCAATCTGAGTGATCAACTTACACCGTGTTATGACTAGATTCATTGAGGGCAGCTTCTTGAATTTTCCATTGGAGATCAATAAAGTATCTATCTATCGATTGTTTTTGAGTAATCATTCAGCGGATATCAATCACAAGCACTAACACGTGTCCAGAGTGGATGTGTTGTCTGTCAGTTCATGGTAAAGCTGCCCTCAGTTTATTTTGTTTCGTGTCACCTTGTCAAAGGAGTGGCCTGTGCAAATATTAGTCTTTCTGCTACCAACACATTAGGTGTGTGTGTGTGTATGTGTGTGTGTGTGTGTGTGAGAGAGAGAGAGAGCTCTGTGTGTGTGGCTTTGTGTGTGTGTGTGTGTGTGTGAGTGAGAGAGAGAGAGGGCTAAAGAGAAAGTGGTGTGTGTGGACACTGAACAACACTGCTCCTGAGTCCCGTGGTTTGTCTTGCTCAGCTGCGTGTGCGCGGATGTTGCTGTCTGCTGTGCTGTCTCCTGGTGACAGAGGCGCTTATCGTAACGTCTAGACAGGTGTCATCCTGTGTGTGTGTGTGTGTGTGTGTGTGTGTGTGTGTGTGTGTGTGTGTGTGTGTGTGTGTGTGTGTGTGTGTGTGTGTGTGTGTGTGTGTGTGTGTGTGTGTGTGTGTGTGTGTGTGTGTGTGTGTGTGTGTGTGTAGGCGTGCTCTGTTGACGATGAGTCTCTGTGGCCCCAGAAAGGGCCTGTGCTGTGTACTCGTGTGCTGACTGGGCAGGACTGGACAGTCACAGGACTGGACACAGCTTCTTGCCAGAGCTCCTTCAGACTCTGCTGGACTGGTTTGTGTGTGTGTGTGTGTGTGTGTGTGGGGGGGGGGGGGTGTTGTTTACTAACCACAAAGCAACCAAGCCAGGAAGCATTGCCTAGGTTACTAGTGTGATCAGATCAGCCCAGACTAGAGAGAGGAGAGAAGTGAACAGGATCGGAACACATCACACACACTACACACTTCACATGCTTAGGGCCCCTATTGAAACCACAGCCCAAGTGCAGACGTACTGTACGTCTTACTTAAACTAGTAGCCTACTGTGTAACTAAATTTGTTTGCTAATTTAATACCATGAGAAGGAACCAAGGGCGTCGTCAATGGAGTGTGTGTCTTGCATAACTGAACTTAAGAATGATATGCTCACTCCAGTTCACAGGAAATTAACTATACAAACTAGCAGAGGAAAAAGCCCAATATTTGTTGCCAGATCAGCACCAACCTTTCTGGTTCCAGATTTGTTTTTTTGGTGGAAATGCTTCAATGGTTCAACATCTGGAACATAAATCAGAAAAAAGACTGTTCTCGATAGGTGGAGAAACGCCAGTCAGACCTGCTTGAGATAGTTCTCACTGGACTAAGTGGCATCATTGCTACAAGATCGTTTTGATGCAAAAGATGCGTTGAAAACAAGACTCTAGCAACAAGGGAAAGAAGAAAAGGTGCACCCCGTTGGGATCAGTTCCTCCTGCCATTACGGCGTATTGATTCAAGAGAAAGTAGAGCAGGTCCTGGAGTCTGTGAAGAGGTATGAATAATTACTCAACACGAATAAGTGCTCTGGAGATACAGGCCTGATCTACTGCACTTCAGCCCCGAATATGATCTCTCGCAAACCTGCTTTTAATGCATATTGAATTTATTTGAATAATGGAAAAGTCAGCTGAACAGACAGGTGGGAGATAGAGTTACAGAAGCGCAGTGCATTAAAGATAATTCTTACCTGACAAGGTTATGCAACTCCTTGATATTTTAAGTGTGGTTTTATTTGTTCAATATTTATTGTGCTCACAGCTTTTATGGTGCAACATAAATTGATGTACACAGATAAGTAATGTACACACAAAGGAACAAAGGTACTACGTAAAGGTACAAAGGTCCATAGCAGACCGTTGTTTTCACTTCACTTGCTCTTTCATTTTTACATTTCTGTGAGTGACATTTATTTATGTGAGAGAGATATATCTGTGTACGTGCATTTGTATCTATCTTTCTATCTCTATCTATCTATCTATCTATCTATTTATCTAAAAATTGTTGTCGAGCAGCTGCTTGTTCCTGAGGCAACACAACAAACGTGTGCCACCATTTGAAAGCCACCACAGGCAACAGTGATAAAAGTACAACAAAAAGGCAAGCAGAACTTGCCCAATATGACAAGAGTAAACTAGGCTACAATTTCAGGCTCATTTGTAAATGTATTATACAGTGAATATGGAGCTGAAGCTTGACTTTTCAAAAAAGATATATCGCAAATCAAATCGCAGTCGTAACATGTCAGCAAAATTGCAATTAGATATCTTCCCCATATTGCTCAGCCTAAGCCTACCTGCTAGCCAATCACAAAAGAGATCCATCTGATGGAACAGATGTAGTGAGTAGCATTGCTCATGCTAAATGAAGTGAACTAGACTCTTGAAAGGCCCGTTTCTCTCTAACAACCAGACTTCACTGCAGTGGCCTTACCCCCACTGGAGTTCTTGCCATGCTCTGTCTGTTGTGCTAAGCTACATGCTAGTCCATTAGCGTGGGTTTAGCCTGGAACAGGAAACAGTTTTAATGGCCAATTTGCCTCACCTGAGTAGCAGTTACTGCTGTGTGTGTGTGTGTGTGTGTGTGTGTGTGTGTGTGTGTGTGTGTGTGTGTGTGTGTGTGTGTGTGTGTGTGTGTGTGAATGAGTGAATAAGTGAGTCCCTCTCAATGGCTGATGTTAATGAGACTGAAAGGGATGGAGGGGGGGCACAGGTAACAGCAAAAGAAGGGAGAAAGTCTGATGACCCAGAAAGATATTCTACACATCCCACTGAATGTGAGTGCCGCTCCCCAAGAGAACAGAATGTAGTCTTTGCCCCAGTTGTGTGTCTCTCTCTTTCTATCCCTCTCTCTCTCTCTCTCTCTCTCTTTCTCTCTCCCTCTCTCTCTGCCAGTGTGAGTGTGTGTGTGTGTTTGAAAAAGCAACAAGATGAAGTGAGAATGGGACAAAGACCAAGTCCGAGAGATAAAATATCTGTGTTGCTGCCCTATAAAATAAGCCTAGAGAGATGCTAGAGAGATGAAACTCTTTGCCTCTGTGTTGGGTGTTGGGTAACACTGACTTATACGGTTCTGTGTGTTGGGTAGGACTGCTACCACTGACTTCCAGGGTTTTGGAACACACTGCTGTCCCCCTGTAAGCTCTGTGCGTGTGCGTGTGCGTGTGCGTGTGCGTGTGCGTGTGCGTGTGCGTGTGTGCGTGTGTGCGTGTGTGTGTGTGTGTGTGTGTGTGTACATTTGAAGCACTAACATGGTGGAGTGAACCGTGTTTAGTGAGCTGAATGGAGGCGCAAAATCCAATTAAGCGTGTGTGTGTGTCTTTGTCAAGCCTGGAGCCAGACCAACCCCCCCCGCCCCCCCCCCCCCCACACACACACACACACACACCAGCATGTGCTTTTAACAGCTCTGCTTTGTTAATGCAGCGGTTTAACTGGGTTTGTGTGTGAGAGCGACAGCCATGGAGCATGTTTTTACAGCAGCCCTCGACCCAGAGCAGCTTACCTGAGTCCCTACAGCACTACAGGCGTAGCCAGCTCTTTGTCTTGTCATGACACAGGATTTGCCATGGAGAATAGAGAACCCGGGATTTGCCATGGAGAATAGAGAACCCGGGATTTGCCATGGAGAATAGAGAACCCGGGATTTGCCATGGAGAATAGAGAACCCGGGATTTGCCATGGAGAATAGAGAACCCGGGATTTGCCACGGAGAACCCACGGAGAACAGAGAACCCAGAGTTTACCAGTGAACAGAGAACCCACCCACCCGTTCCTGTGTATTACAGTTGGCCTATATCGTACCTGGGGAAAGGCTTGCTAATCACTACTGCTAGAGTCAGATTTGAAACCTCAGTGCAGTCCTCCCTCCTTCCTTCCTCCCTCCATACATCCCTCTCTCCCTCCCTCTCTCCATCCATCCCTCCCTCCCTCCCTCCATCCTTCCTTCCCTCCCTCTCTCTACCCCAACCCCTGACATCAAGCTCATTAATTGTTTAATTGTTTGATTGCTCCTGAGTTAGATTAGGTTAGGTAAAGCACAACACACACAGATAATACGTTTTCTTTTAGGACTGACACAAATTATGTTGCACAGCATCCTAAACCCTCCTGCTATGCATCCAGCTCCCCCTGCCCATGCAGTCCCACA
>NC_085005.1:30954664-30962164 GCF_963854185.1 Sardina pilchardus
AAACATTTTTGATAAAGAAATGAAAGAAGATGTTTTCTATGGTTTTATCTTTTAAAAAAACTAAGATGATGGACTACTTTTTCACAATGAGATTATATGCGGCTGAGATAGTATCAGTTTAATCCTCTTTCTCAGGGATGATGTCCCTATGATGAGGTCATTCCATGTTAAATCAGTTGCTGCACCATCTCAGATTTTGTTCAACCTGGTTATAAGATGTTTAGGGAAAACCACGGCCTATAAATTATTTATGTCTACATTTTTTCAGCCCTTGATATTAGTTAAAACAGCCTGAAAAGCAATGTTTGGGCATGATTTGGCATTATCCCAGACTTTGTATAGGATGGAAGACAAAATATGTTCTCATTATGACTAGAAGTTTGTATGGCATGCTCGAAGTTTGTAAGGCAGGCATGCTCAAAGCCCTAGATTTGGAAAGTGTTATTCGAGTGACATTAAGGGTATTATAAACTCGTTTTTTTGACACATGTGGAATCAGTCATTATATTTTATATCATTATAGTATAGTATTTGTATGAATGTTGTGCCCATATTTGAGTTCTCTATGTGTAATGTGTATATAAAATTAAAACAAGGGAAGGTTGCATTTTTTAATCATTTCCAAAGGACTAAAATGGGTTGTGTGATAGCTAAGAACTTGAACATTTACGCAGAATTAGCTTGATGTATGGACATGTAGTGTACAAGGTATCAGTGTTGTTACATGTGATTAGATAGGGACAAGATAAGACAAGTTCCTCAGAATGAATGAGCACATGTATAACAACATAATAGCTATATTCATCTATGAAGGAAACATTGTACAACATTGTACATTGTACACATACCGTTTTTCTCCTCTGAAAATTACCTAAAAAAATGGGCGTGCTGTACCAAATTCTTCTGGGCGAGGCATATAGAGAATATGTTTGTTGTGCACGCTACAAAGTTTGGGCAGTCAGGGAATAATATTTTTTGAGATATCAATGTCCAAACATGGCTCCTGAGATAAGAGTGAAAGTCCAAGGGCAAAGACAACAAAAACATAATTGAACAAAAACATTTTGCAGGTCTTCGTTTTGGGACCAAAACAATATGTAGACAAACTTCGAGCAAAATCTGAGATGATGTTGCGACCGTTTTAGTGTATGTTTGATTTAACACAGAATGACCCATGAATGTTAAATATTATTTGCACTGTACTCTGCACAATGATAATAAAATTAAATCTAATCTAATTTCATTTGTATTAGCCGCATTGTGTATAAGTCTCAGGACAGTGTTTTATGCAAGTTTAAAGAAACAAAACCATATTAAATGCCATATTAACTGCATGTAAAACCTCATAGCTAAAGAAATTTGGCAAAATCAATGTATAAACCGTGGCTAATAGTCGGGAAATTACGATAATCTAATCCAATCAAATCTAATCCAATATGATCTAACAAGCAAGATGATGCTGGATTATCTCTGTACTCCGTTTCCTTCCGGTTGATTCTCAAAGTATCAGAGGGTAGCTGATGGGGGCCCGTGAGCTAGTCTTGGCTGCTGGCCAATCCTCAGCACACTGATGCTCCTTTCTCCAGGCCACGGCTCGGCTCGGACCCTGACTCTGGCCTGTCACTTGGCAGGCTGGGCTTGTATCTCCGCTCTTCCCCTTGCTCCAGCGCTACAGGAAGCCCACTGGGGGATTGCTGTTCTGACACGGGACCCCACATAGACACTCATTCAGCAGCACCTGTTTGTGTGTGTAGACGGACACACTCAGATGTACACACACACACACACACACATTGCCTTGTCACGCAGCCAACCGCATCTGTACTCGTCTCAAGCCACCCTTTAATGAAATGCAAATAGCTATGCAGCGAAATCTGTGTGTGTGTACATGCACACACACACACACACACACACACACACACACACTCGCACGTGCAGACACGCCACACAAAACAGCCCATATGAGGGTGGGATTAAGGTGTAATGAAAACCCAAACCCTCTAGGAATACACATGCAGTCTCTCTCTCTCTCTCTCTCTCTCTCCCTTTTTTCTTTCTCTCTGGCACACACAATCCCTCTCTCTCTCTTTCTCTCTTGGAAAGGCATAGGGCAGTCATTTTTGTGAGTCTGGTGGTATCTGATTTTGAAACTCCATTTTGCGCTCCAGTGGTTGAAAGCTCAGGCGAGCTGGCAGAAACACATATACTTCAGATCTATAGGGCTGGAGACCCCCTGTCCTCCTCTCTCCCCTCTCTCCTCCCTCCTCTCTCTCCTCCTCTCCTGCCTCCTCTCTCCCCTCTCTCTCTTCTCTCATTTTAGACATCTGCAGGCCCCAAGTGATGCATTAATGGCTGGAGTGGAACCTAAAGAGAATAGCTAAAGGGACACTTCACTGATTAGCATTAAGCTTTGTATCTTAGCATTAAGCTTTGTATCTTTAGAAAACCAGTCATGTTTTTGAATGGTCGTGCATCATTCCCTCAGTTTGCTTTGAGATGGGAGAAATACAGATTTTAGTGTTGGACTTCCTGCTTTCAATGATGTAAAAATCATCATTTTACATAATTGAAAGCAGGAAGTCCTATTCATGGGCTTCATTGAAATCCGTATTTCTCCCATCTCAAGGCAAACAGAGGGAATGATGGATGCCATTCAAAAACATGACTGGTTTTCTAAAGATACAAAGCTTAATGCTAATCGGTGAAGTGTCCCTTTAAAGCGCAAATGAACACAAATGAACACAAGCTAGACAGCATTTTCACTTCATTCCATCTCAGAATCTTGTGGATGTAGTCGTAGTTTCTCTGTGCTGTCTGGCTGTCTAGTTCTATGGTCTGGATCTAGTTTCTGTCTCTCTTGCTGTTTATGATTCTATGGTGTATGTTGCTGCAGTTCTATTATATGGTTCTATGGTGTATATGGAGCTGTAGTTCTGTTATGGTTCTTTGTTTTCTGTATTTCGTTGTCTGTTTCTCTCCCCTTACACCTGATCTCTTTCACCCTCTTTGTTTCTCTCTTTTCTTTCTGTGCCTCTCTGACTCCTTTTCCCCCTCTCTGTATATCACCCTCTATTTTCCCTCTTTTATCTCTCTCTCTTCTTCTCTTCTTCTCTCCATTGTTCTTGTCATCCTCTTGTGATGTGTCATCTCGCTGGAGAAAACGAGGCGTGACCAGACTCACTTCAAAGCACAGAGAAGTGTGACTGCTGTTCTGCTTGTTTGTTCCTCTGTTATCAAAACGATTTGGCAAATATGTCAAAGGAACACAGTCATCCCTGTCTAGAGATGGCTGCTGTGATGTGGCTTCAGTCACGGAGGGGCAGAGAGAGAGAGAGAGAGAGAGAGAGAGAGAGAGAGAGAGAGAGAGAGAGAGAGAGAGAGAGAAAGACATCTGCTGCAGATTCTGCCTCTCTCTCCAGCCCTGCAATCATGGCCCCAACCAGGTGCTTGAGGCAGTGCAGCTCTTGTTCCATGTCCTCGTACTGACACTGATGTAGAGATAGAGACAACAAACAGTAAACAAACAAACAAACAAACAAACAAACAAACAATACTGGTGAGGCCTCACACAGGCATGCTTCCTGAGAGAAATACATCTCAGACTCCCCAGACTATTGTTCAATCTTAAATGATTGAGCTTAGTGTGGTGATAGCCAGACTACCCTTGTCTGGCACCTGCTCTGTGTCTGTGGTTAGGTATTGCCTGTGTCTGTGTTGTGTCTGTGGTTAGGTATTGCCTGTGTCTGTGATGTGTCTGTGGTTAGGTATTGCCTGTGTCTGTGATGTGTCTGTGGTTAGGTATTGCCTGTGTCTGTGTTGTGTCTGTGGTTAGGTATTGCCTGTGTCTGTGATGTGTCTGTGGTTAGGTATTGCCTGTGTCTGTGATGTGTCTGTGGTTAGGTATTGTGTGTGTCTGTGATGTGTCTGTGGTTAGGTATTGCCTGTGTCTGTGATGTGTCTGTGGTTAGGTATTGCCTGTGTCTGTTCTGTGTCTGTGGTTAGGTATTGCCTGTGTCTGTGATGTGTCTGTGGTTAGGTATTGCCTGTGTCTGTGATGTGTCTGTGGTTAGGTATTGCCTGTGTCTGTGTTGTGTCTGTGGTTAGGTATGGCCTGTGTCTGTGATGTGTCTGTGGTTAGGTATTGCCTGTGTCTGTGTTGTGTCTGTGGTTAGGTATTGCCTGCGTCTGTGATGTGTCTGTGGTTAGGTATTGCCTGCGTCTGTGATGTGTCTGTGGTTAGGTATTGCCTGTGTCTGTGTTGTGTCTGTGGTTAGGTATTGCCTGTGTCTGTGTTGTGTCCAGTGTTGGTCAAGTTACTTGGAAAAAGTAATTAGTTACTGATTACTGATTACTTGTCCAAGAAAGTAATCCCGTTACTTTACTGATTACTTTTTCCCAAATGTAATTAGTTACTTTACAATTACTTTACTTAGTTACTTTTCAAAAACACACCAACTAGGCTACACAACCTGAATATACTATAAAGCAATACACCTTTCAGGCTAATTTTATTCTTTCTGCATATTCCATCATATAAAATAGAATCAAATGCAGTGTTGTGCATAAACGAGTTCTGTGAACTATGAACTGCATGCAACACATTTGTAAATAAAGAACGTGAATTCGTTCAGATTATGTGAAATGAACAACGAGCGTCACTGCTGAGTTTCAATTAAACGTTGCACAGTTAACCTGCATGTCACGCTCCAATCTTTCATCGATGCTGCGGATGTAACAGAATACATGCTGCATTGTTGCAACAATATTCGGAACGGGCGCGCTGTCGGTGGTAAAATAAAAACAGTAAGTCCTGTGACAGCGGCCGCATTCTGCGCCACCCCTCACTCAAACATACATAGATTCTGTAGCCTATAATTAACCGAAGAGTCGGACCTCCGTCTGGCAAACCTCATAGGCTACCGCAGGGGTTATGTCTGAAAGAGACTACAGAGAACGCAGATGATACAGGCTCTATTATTTACGGACATTTTGCTCATTGTCTCGCAAAGACTCCGACGGTACAAACTTAATTATGTCCACCGAAAACAAGTTCGAACGTCAACGACCCCGAATTTGAAAAGACATTTGAGTTGAAGCATCAGTCCAGAGTGAAAGCATAAGTCATCGAATGAAATGAAAGTAGAAAGAACAATAAAAGTGAAGTAAAGATAAGCAAAAGAAGTCCAAGTCCCGAACTATGGATAAAAGTTTAGGAAAACCCCAACTCACGTATAGACTATTAAATGCAGCATGGTCATGCTCTCTCCCGCACTCTGTTGTCTCGTCTGTTGTTTACATCTCTGGCAATGCGTTGGACATTATACTGATTGTCACCAGACAGTCTCACAAAGCAATTAAAATCGCAGTTTAGTAACGCAGTAACGCAGCCTAAAGTAACGGTAATCTAATTACTGATTTTGCCATTGTAATCCCTTACTTTACTCGTTACTTGAAAAAAGTAATTGGATTACAGTAACGCGTTACTTCTAACGCGTTACTGCCCATCACTGGTTGTGTCTGTGGTTAGGTATTGCCTGTGTCTGTGTTGTGTCTGTGGTTAGGTATTGCCTGTGTCTGTGATGTGTCTGTGGTTAGGTATTGTGTCTGTGATGTGTCTGTGGTTAGGTATTGTGTCTGTGATGTGTCCACTCTCCTCATCTGGACGGTCTCAGCCGCCGCTCCTCTGTAGCTCTGGTGTCCAGTAGAAACATCCGGCCGCTCGGCGCTCGTCTCCGTCCATCCTCTGATCGATGCCCAGCGGGACCCGTGTTTGTGCTGCGCTCTGCAATTAGTCTCTTCCTCTTGGCCTCCGGTCAGCCAGCTCAGATCTCCTCGTCCACCCACTGCCGCCGCCGCCGCTGCCGCCACTGACCCGGCCAGCCATATTTATGTGATCTTATTTAACATGGGGGGGGGGGGGGGGCAGCAGGACGGCCATATTTATGTGATCTTATTTAACATGGGGGGGCAAGAGGACGGCCATATTTATGTGATCTTATTTAACATGGGGGGGCATCAGGACAGCCATATTTATGTGATCTTATTTAACATGGGGGGGCAAGAGGACGGCCATATTTATCTGATCTTATTTAACATGGGGGGGGGGGGGGGGGCAGCAGGACGGCCACTTTGTGGTTTCGATGGAGAGGGAATAGAAGTGGACATTGCTGAGGAGGACAGTTGTTGCAGTTGTTGCTCCTCCTTGGAGGGGAAGTAATGAAATCAGAGACGTATTTGTAGGCATACTGTACCTTGCAGTTGCATTTTGATGCCATATAGGCAGCGCAGCTGCGGTGCTTCTATATACAGTACAGTATGTGCTCTCCCTGTATCTCTAGCAGTGGCTGAAGAAACTGGGTTGAGATCAGCTTGTGCCATTTCACTTTTTGTCAGTTAGTATTTTGTGTTTTGTGGAGACCTGCACAGGCTACAGGCTACAGGCTACATGCTGTGAGTCAGAGTGTGGCCCTGTCAGTGCAGTGCCCCTGAGAGGATTGCTGAGAAGCGGAGAACTGTCTCATTCCTCTGGGACACACTTACAACTAGAGCCTCCTGCAGGTCAAAGAAAATCTGCTTTCCAGGAAGGAGGAACTTTTTTGGCTTAGACAACGTTTCCCTGGGAGCACCTTTAACTGTCGGGAGCCCAGTTGGGTCCAGATGAGATTGCTGCAGGTGTGTGGACACTTGGCTTGACTGGAACTGTTTTGGTCAGCCCAGACCAGCATCTGGCAAAGGCCTGAAAAAGAGCTGCAATTGCAAGTCAGAGTTGGTTTCTCTGACGAATGTGAAACATGGCTGTGTGGCAGAGGACTTGCTGTCTCTGTAAACACTCTCCTGATGCAACTATGTTATGATGCAACTTCCTGTGGTTTCCTTGACTCCTGCACTCATTACTCTGGTGTGTGTGTGTGTGTGTGTGTGTGTGTGTGTGTGTGTGTGTGTGTGTGTGTGTGTGTGTGTGTGTGTGTGTGTGTGTGTGTGTGTGTGTGTTAGAGAGAGAGAGAGAGAGAGAGAGAGAGAGAGAGAGAGAGAGAGGGGGGAGAGAGAAAGAGAGAGCAAGAGAGAGCGAGAGAGAGAGAAGGAGAACAGGTAGCTGTCAGTCAGGAAAGCAAAAAAAAGCACTTCCTGAAGAGAGTGTGTTTCTTTTCTTTGCCTGGAAACAAATGTGTGTGTAGGGGGCAGGAAGTGGGTTTGAGAGAGAGGACAGGAGTGGAGGAGAGAGACAGAGAGAGAGAGAGAGAGAGAGAGAGAGAGAGAGAGAGAGAGAGAGAGAGAGAGAGAGCTGCAGGGGTGAACGAGTGATTCACAGAAGGAGGCATTCTGGAGAGCAGCATATTTCACTGTGAAGGACGAGGGCCTGGCAGAGGTATGATGAATGCCCTCTCTCTCTCTCTCTCTCTCTCTCTCTCTCTCTTCCTCCCTCTCTCTCTCTCTCTCTCTCTCTCTCTCTTCCTCCCTCTCTCTCTCTCCCTCCCTCTCTGCTTCACACCTTTCCTCTAT
>NC_085005.1:30972164-30977164 GCF_963854185.1 Sardina pilchardus
TGCTGGGTCCAATCACAAACTGGCTCATCCACCAGGCGCATGGTCTGATTGGTTGAAGGACTATCCAAATGCGAACAGAGTCATTTGAACTATGCCCACTGATCACGCCTCTTGTGCAGCAGAAATACAGCGCAGATTCCCCAGACTAATGTTCAGTCTCAAAAGATTCCCTGTGTAGACCTGTGCAACCTCTTCCTCTCCTCCTCCACATCAATCCTAGTCTTGGCCACCCCTCTACAGACATATGAGATACACTATATTGCCAAAAGTATTGGGTCACCTGCCTTGACTCACATATGAACTTAAATGACATCCAATTCTTAATCCATAGTGTTTAGTATGACATTGGCCCACCCTTTGTAGCTGGGAAGGCTTTCCATAAGGTTTAGGAGTGTGTTTATGGCAATTTTACCTCATGGATTAAGAATTGGATGTCCCTTAAGTTCATATGAGTCAAGACAGGTGACCAAACTTCTGGCAATATAGTGTATCTGATGTGTCTGTACTGTAGCCATAGAGTGGTTATCATGCCTTTGTAGTTGGTTGATATTTCAGTGGCGGTTATGGAGGCTAGAAGCAGCTTCCTCAGCTGATAATATGGCTGATTTGGCTACAGTGCTGTGAAGTGTTGGCTTCATTCGTGTGATATGAAGCAATAACGCAGCTCTACGGGGCTCAGCAGCACCTCATATGAGTTCTTATGGCTTGGCACAGATAAGAGATGTGCTGCCTACTGAGCTCCATGACACTGGGTCCTAGAGGCAGTCGATTTAGTACCACTCAGAGCGGTAGATAAAACAGAGTGGCGACACTCCCATAGACCTCCATAGGAAAAAATGGCAGCACTTTTTCCAGGCTATTTCCTCGTTATGGGGCTTTTGGAACTGTTTACAGCCAATCTCTTGGTCAGTAGTCAATGAGTTAATTGATTACACCTTCCAGCATGAGAAGTACATCCCACCCTCCAGCGATTCAGCCATTCAGCACAGGTTTTTTTGGAACTTTTGATCGTGGCGGCAACATCAAAGAGTGTCGCAACTCTCTCTATCTATGGCTCTGGGGCCGGTTGCACCAACATGTTTACGCCCGGTCTTAAGCTACGCCGGGTCTTAACTCAGCGTTCTAAGTCCAACCTGATAGATACGCCAGTTGCACCATGAAGGCTTAGGCCTTCTTTTCGCTAAGACCGGGCGTAAATCTTACGCCTACTCAGTAGTAGGCGTAAGTTCTTAAGACCAACATTTTAGCACTTCTCACAGTCGTTTCTAAAGCGCAAACTACATTGTTATTAATCCCATGCTCGCTTGTTGGCCAGCTAGCACTCGTTTTAGGTTGACACTGCACTATGCCAGCCTGGCAATCATTCAGGGGCTTTCGGTATCATTCACGAATTAAAAACCTTTATTAACAGCTTTGTACATTCCTAATAGCATAACCATACACTTGGAAACATTTCAAAGATGCATATTATCCCGCCCTACAATTACGTTTAGTGCATAAAAATAAACCGTGTAAGCTAACGTTACATTTGTTAGATAATTGCCTGTTACGGCGTTCCTAGCACAACGTGGCTGGTTGGCTGACGTTATTCCGTATTCCAATGGGTCTAGCTCTTTACATAACATATGCAAACTTTTTACCTGCATTTTACAGTGCAGATAACGCTTCTACCAGTTAGTGTTGTTCTGCCACAGCCTATTGGTAGCCTTAATCTCTGAAAAGATAATGCTATAATGTGTCTCCTTTGCTTATTCTATATCAAGACATAATGAGAAGGAACTAGCTACAGTAATTGTTAAGTTATTTATTTAGCGATTTAAATAGGTGCCACTTCCACGCAATAGGCTACATGTCATTCACTTTAACCGCTGTTTCCTCCGAACGGGAGACGTGATTGACAGAGAATCTTTAAAACAGGCAAGTTGTCATTGTTCCGTAGGCATTCACATGGACGCGCATCGCTAAGACCGGGCGTAGTTAAGACCAGGCGTAAGTTCTGCTGGTGCAACCGACTTTAGTTGAATTCTAAAGACTGGTCCTAACAAAGACCAACTTAGCAGTTAGGACCAGACTTAGTAAAGACCAGTTGGTGCAACCGGCCCCTGGTACCACTGAGCTGCTCTGTCACCTCCTGAGGCATCTTTTAAATGACCAGTGTGCCCATTGGCCCTCCTTTGAGTAGACTCTTCAGTGACCACACTACCCATTGGCCCTCCTTTGGGTAGACTCTTCAGTGACCACACTGCCCATTGGCCCTCCTTTGAGTAGACTCTTCAGTGACCACAGCACCCAATAAGAACACTAGCTTAATCACATTATACTCTGTGAATTTACTTTTTTCTACACATTAGAAGACCGCGTTGGGCCCTGGCAGTGGCGCAACTGGCTGGGGCACCTGCACCGTACGCTGGCGACCCGGGTTCGATTCCCGCCCCGTGGTCCTTTCCAGATCCCACCCTGACTCTCTCCCACTCACTTCCTGTCATTCTCTCTACTGTCCTGTCCAAATAAAGGCATAAAAAGCCCAAAAAATAAACTTTTAAAAAAAAGAAGACCGTGTTGGAGTTTCAGGTGTTTCCGGTCAGGATTTCTTTGATTTGAGTGATTAAAATGTGTATTAGAAAAGGACACAGCTGACGTCTACTCTACTCCTAATGTTCTCTATTCTAGCTGTCCTGCAGCTCAGCTGGTAACACTTGAGACATGTCTGCTCTCTGTTGACTTTCACACAGTCTATTTACACTGCACCTCGTGGGTGTGTGTGTATGTGTGTGAACAACATCTCTGGTGCCTGTGTGCACTGGGACCTGTTTGTGTTGAGACACAGGTGTGTGTGTGTGTGTGTGTGTGTGTGTGTGTGTGTGTGTGTGTGTGTGTGTGGAAGAAGGAGGGAGGGGAAAGAGGAAGCCGTGTAAGTTGTGCAGTGGGCCTAGTAGAGAATGAGGCTGTCGTAACATTGTGATGATGTGGTTTTGTGCTTGATTGCGTATTGTCTGACAAAATAATCTCTCTCTCTCTCTCCTCCCCATCCCTCTCTCTCTCTCTCCCTCCCTCTCTCTCTCCCCCTCCCTCCCTCTCTCTCTCTCTCTCTCTCTCTCTCTCTCTCTCTCTCTCTCTCTCTCTCTCCTCCCCCTCCCTCTCTCTCTCTCTTTCTCTTCCACAGGGGAGCAGGCGCGGAGGTTCTTCGTGCAGTCAGGCCTGCCTGCTTCAGTGTTGGCAGAGATCTGGTAAGTAAACTGACCTGAGAGCAGCTGTATCCACTAAACTAAACTCAGATCACAGGCCGAGTCGACTCCAGAAGACATGCTGGAGTTATTGATGAGCATTCATACTGTATATAGAACAGAGACTTGGGAAGCTGGCCTTGGATACGGAGTTCAACAAGATAAAACACTTCACTGCTTACATCCATGGATGCTAAATCCCCTTGATGTTCAGTTCAGCATATGCCAAAAAGACAGTAAATGCCATGTAACCTTATATATTAGGACACACACACACACACACACACACACACACACACATATGTATGGACGTTCACATACTGTATATGAACTCTAGCTATGACGTGTGCTCATGCGGTGGGGGTTCTGGAGTGGATGTTTTGCATGAGAGGGTTTGGACTCTCCCGCCGTCCAAGAGCTAATCTCGGGGAAGGGCAATCGGGCGTTTTGGTGGTTGTTTGTGTGTGTGTGTGCGTGTGTGTGTGTGTGTGTGTGTGTGTGTGTGTGTGTGTGTGTGTGTGTGTGTGTGTGTGTGTGTGTGTGTGTGTGTGTGTGTGTGTGTGTGTGTGTGTGTGTGTGTGTGTGTGTGTGTGTGTGTGTGTGTGTGTGTGTGTGTGTGTGTGTGTGGTTGAGGGGTGGGGTAGAGGGAGCATTTAGATTTAGGATTTGGAACAGTCACACTGATTCCCTCTTGCACAGCCTGTCTCATATTGCACGTAGAACACATACACACACACACACACACACACACACACACACACACACACACACACACACACACAAAACCCCAAAGCTCACGGGCATTGTACCATGCAAAGCTACAGGCTTAAAGCTCCTCCTGCCACAGACAAGTACACACACACACACACACACACACACACACACACACACACACAGCTGACAAAGTGGTTCGTCTGATCCCCTATGCTCTGTGTCACTGAGGCTATGATCTGAGGTCGGCCTAATCAGGCTCTGTCCATCCAGGCCTTCGGCCAGAGCAATGACAGGGGGAACAGGCCACTTATCTTGTCATTTCAATGGCCCGTTATTGATTGATGAATGAATGCTGTAATCAACCTCAACTGACCTCAATCAACTGACCTCTGGGATGAGAGGCTAGCCCTTAGCCACATGTGGTGCTAGCTGAAGGAGTATTCACACATAGATAGAGACTTCTAGAACACCTCAGGAGCCACAGAGAGAGCCTGGAGGTGCTGTATATGCACGCTCCATAGACCGAGTCCATGCATTATGGACTTACTAAACTCAGTAGATGCAAACAGCATTAAAGTGCTGTGTGTGCATGTTTAGTGTGTGTGTGTGTGTGTGTGTGTGTGTGTGTGTGTGTGTGTGTGTAGGTGTGTGTGTGTGTGTGTGTGTGGGTGGGTGTGTGAGAGTTTGTGTGTGAGAGTTTGTGTGTGTGAGTTTGTGTGTGTGTGTTTGTGTGTTTGTCTGTGTGTGTGTGTGTGTGTGTGTGTGTGTGTGTGTGTGTGTGTGTGTGTGTGTGTGTGACTAGTGTTACATCTGTCGGTAGATAGCGTTCTCTCTGTCGTAATGACACCTGTCGACAGATAAGATTCTCTCTGGCTCTCTCCCCTGTGATTTGCTGTCCTTCAGGCTGACTCGGTTTCTAGCTGCCGCTTTCTTTCAATTTTTGCATTCACCTACAGTACTTCACTTTATCACTTTACCCAGGGTCTCTCTTTCTCTCTCTTATCAGTGTGTGTGTGTGTGTGTGTGTGTGTGTGTGTGTGTGTGTGTGTGTGTGTGTGTGTG
>NC_085005.1:31002306-31004806 GCF_963854185.1 Sardina pilchardus
CTGTGCATATGTTGCATTGACTTGTTTGGTGAAAAAAAAAGTTTGAACAGCATGCATCTGTATCTGCAAATATTTATGTGCACGTAACTTTCTACAATTTAAACTATTTTAGTATTATGGCAAAGCATACTAAAGATAAGAGTGTTTTTCATTATGACCAACAGTGTGTATTTGGTTATACAAAAATCTTGTGAACGAATGAAGTGTGTGCCATGTGGTGCAAAAGTTTGATTTTGGTAATGTTATATGCAGTTTTGGTTGCAGTGCTTGATTTTGCTAGGTAGATTGAGGTATTTCGCAATTTGAGGTGTGGTTTTGTGAATTGTGTGTGAATTTTCAAAATTGTGTGCGAGTTCTCAAAATTGTGTTTTAGCAATTGGAAAAAACTGTAATAACAGCACACACACACACACACACACACACACACACACACACACACACACACACACACACACAAAGGGGATTTAATAACAGCACACTCGGCCTTTAACGCAAGACGGCTCTCTAGTGTTCCACAATGACTCAGCCAAGCACACGAGAGGGGGGGGGGGGGGAGGGGGTCTGTCTGTGTGTGTGTCTGTCTGTGTGTGTGTGTTTGTGTGTGTGTGTGTGTGTGTGTGTGTGTGTGTGTTTGTGTTTGTGTGTGTGTGTGTGTGTGTGTGTGTGTGTGTGTTTGTGTGTGTGTGTGTGTGTGTGTGTGTGTGTGTGTGTGTGTGTGTGTGTGTGTGTGTTGTGAGTATGCTGCGGATAGAGTGTAGAGAGCTTCTAGGTGTATATCTGTAGGAGAAGGCTTTTAAAGAGCAATCTCATGTTCACTCAACCACAGTGTACCCAGGTGTGTGTGTGTGTGTGTGTGTGTGTGTGTGTGTGTGTGTGTGCCTGTGCTGTGTGTGTGTGTGTGTGTGTGTGTGTGTGTGTGTGTGTGTGTGTGTGTGTGTGTGTATGTGTGTGTGCCTGTGCTGTGTGCCTGTGTGCCTGTGTGTAAGTATGCTTTTGTTTCATTCTGTGTGTGGATATGTATTTGTGTATGGGTATGTTTGTGTTGTGTGTGTGTGCCTGTGTGTGGGTATGTTTGTGTATGACTCTATGTGTGTGTGTGTGTGTGTGTGTGTGTGTGTGTGTGTGTGTGTGTTTGTGTATTTCCAAGCTCTCGGAGCCTATTTGATGTGTCTCCAATCAGCTGCCTTTCATGAGCTGAAAGCCAGCTGTCCTCTCTCTCTCACACACACACACACACACACACACACACACACATTTCCCCCAGTTATTGCTATTCCTCTCTGTTTTCAGCTCCCGCCACAGTCTATACTGCTCTTCACACACACTCATGTGTTATGTGCTGTGCTGTGCTGTGCTGTGCTGTGCTGTGCTGTGCTGTGCTGTGTGTGCTGTGCTGTGCTGTGCTGTGCTGTGCTGTGCTGTGTTGTGTTGTGTTGTGTTGTGTTGTGTTGTGTTGTGTTGTGTTGTGTTGTGTTGGTTGTGCTGTGCTGTGCTGTGTTGTGTTGTGTTGTGTGTGTTGTGTGTGCTGTGCTGTGTTGTGTTGTGTTGTGCTGTGTTGTGCTGTGCTGTGCTGTGCTGTGCTGTGTTGTGTTGTGCTGTGCTGTGCTGTGCTGTGCTGTGTTGTGCTGTGCTGTGCTGTGTTGTGTTGTGCTGTGTTGTGTTGTGCTGTGCTGTGCTGTGTTGTGTTGTGCTCAGTGTTGGGGAGTAACGCATTACATGTAATTGAGTTACGTAATTTAATTACAAAATAAACGTAACAGTAATATATTACAGTTACTGTAGAACAAAATGTAATTTAATTACAGGTACTTTTGAAATTTTTCAAAATTACAAATTGAATTACATCTCAATATTGTCAGCAAAACCTTGCAAAGAATATTGTATATAAAAATAACTGTTTCCCTCCACAGCCATAGTTTGATATGGGACCTTCTGATAGGCTCTATCACGTCTACAGCGCCATCGGCGTAGGCCTACATGCCTGCCTGTAAACGTGTTATGATTATCATTATATTATCCTCACAAAAAATGTGATGCTAATTCATGACATTGAATGCCCTTGCTGCCTTGTGCGCTTGTACAGAACTGCTCGGCAGCCTGTAGACCAAGGCCGAAATCTTCGCATGGATTTGGGGACTGTATATATCATTAAAAAATCGGAAAAGTAATCAAAAAGTAATCAAAAGTAATTAGTTACGTTACTCAGAAAAAGTAATTCAAATAGTTACACTACTATTACATTTTAAACAGGGTAACTTGTAACTGTAACACATTACATTTCTAAAGTAACCTTCCCAACACTGGTTGTGCTGTGCTGTGCTGTGCTGTGTGCTGTGCTGTGTGCTGTGCTGTGTTGTGTTGTGTTGTGTTGTGTTGTGTTGTGTTGTGTTGTGTTGTGTTGTGTTGTGCTGTGTTGTGTTGTGTTGTGCTGTGTTGTGTTGTGTTGTGTTGTGCTGTGTTGTGTTGTGTTGTGTTGTGTTGTGTTGTGTTGTGCTGTGTT
>NC_085005.1:31007306-31019806 GCF_963854185.1 Sardina pilchardus
AGGCCTGTACTGTAGGTGTGTGGGCTATGCCAGGCTATGCCAGGCCTGTACTGTAGTGTGTTGGCTATGCCAGGCCTGTACTGTAGTGTGTTGGCTATGCCAGGCCTAAAGAGGGCACAGGGGTTAAAAAACAACACAGCGCTTGGTTTCCTTTGACTGTCAATAAAGGAACCTCTAAATATATAATAAAAGTCCAAGTCTCTCCTCCTGCTCTCTCTTCTCCTCCTCTCTTCTCCTCCTCTTTCTCCTCCTCCTCCCTCCTCCTCTCTCCTCTCCTCCTTTCTCTCCTCCTCATCTCTCTTCTCCTCCTCCTCCTCCTCCTCTCTCTCCTCCTCTCTCTTCTTCTCCTCTCTCTCTTTCCATCCTCTTCAGTTGAAGACTGTTTATCATCTCTGACTCATCTCTGACTCAAATTCAAATTCAAATTCATTGTGCTTTATTGGCATGACTGTTCAGGTTACAATATTGCCAAAGCATTACAAGTAATAATAATAATGATAATAATAGCAATAATAATAATAATAATAATAATAATAATAATAATAATAATAATAATAATAATAACGATAATAAACAAAACTTAATAATAATAATAACGACAATAAACAAAACTTAAAACAGGTGACAATAATAGTAATTGTAAGGGGGGGGGGGAGGAGAAAAAAAAAAGACAAATGAATATAAAGAGAAAATAAAGATAAGAAAATCAATAAACAAATGTAGGGGGTGGAATCACTGGCTTACGGTTGCATTTCGTCTTTCGTGACAGGCTAATACAAATTTTGCAGCTGTCAGTGTGATTTCTGGAATTTCACCTAGGAAATATTGAAGTTTGCCCTCATTATCTTTGTTTAAAATGTCAGGGTGTGTGCCACTAACTTTGGTGAGGAAGGTTTCCCTGAGGTCTTTATAATATTGGCATTCGGTTAAAAAATGCAGCTCTGTTTCTATTTTACTATCCTGGCAGTGGGTGACACAGCCTGGCCTCTCTAGGTAACCAGGTCTGTTTCCTCCTGCCTATTTCAATATTGAGGTTGTGCTCACTGAGTCTATACATTGTCAATATTTTGGATAGTTTTGTGTCATTGAGATTTTTTAGGTATGGGGCCAATTCATATTTGTGATTGATACTAAGGTAACAGTCAAGTTTATGCTGGGTTTTCGTTATTTCTGTCCAATATGATATATATTTTTCTTTTTCTTTTTCTATGATACCATTTGGATGAATTTTATTTGCTAATTGTATTGAATCTTTTTTAGTTTTGGACATCGTCAAATTAATTGGAGTGAGATTGCTGTGCTTTATAATGAATTGATTTAGGGGACTCTTCTCTATATTTAATTCTGTGCTTTTTAGGGCTTTATAATGTATTGAGTTGGGGTCACTAAATTGTATGTGTTTCCAAAATTTTAGAATTCTTTTTTTAAT
Source organism: Sardina pilchardus (assembly GCF_963854185.1). Lineage (NCBI taxonomy): Eukaryota > Metazoa > Chordata > Actinopteri > Clupeiformes > Clupeidae > Sardina > Sardina pilchardus. The sequence goes on from NC_085005.1 coordinate 31,008,736, forward strand.
TTTGATAATTAATGGGAACTGGCCCAGTTCAGCCCTGCAGCCATTATGCGGGGTATTTCTGTGGACTTTGAGAATCCTTTTACAGAAATCAGTGTGAAGGGCTTCGATTGGGTGTTTTTCCCAGTCTGCGAATTCATATTTTGAAAGTGGTCCCCATATTTCGCACCCATAGAGGGCAATAGGTTCGATGACTTGTTTGAAAATTTTCAACCATATTTTTATCGGAATATTGGCTTGAATTGACTTTTTGATAGCATATAAAGATCTTTGTGCTTTTTCTTTCAGGTTTTTTACTGCCAAATCAAATTTTCCTGTTGAGTTGATGGAGATTCCTAAATAAGTGTATTCTTGTGTTTGTTCGATTACTTCTTTGCCAATTGAAAAATTTATAATTTTGTTATTTTTGTTTTTTCTTTGGAACACTACAACTTTTGTCTTTTTCAAGTTAACCTTTAGTGACCAATTTTCCGCGAATTTTTCTAGAATATTCAGGCTATTTTGCAGGCTTACCTCATCTGGTGCTATAAGGACTAGGTCATCTGCATAGAGAAGACATTTTACCTCTGTGTCTAATAATTTTATACCAGGGTCTGTGGATTGTTGAATTTTGATGGCCAATTCATCAATGTATAAATTAAATAGCATTGGGCTAATTGCACAGCCTTGGCGGACACCACGGTGTTGGGGGAAAAAATCTGTTTGCATATTTCCAATCTTGACTGCACATTCGCTTGAGGAATACATTGATTTTATTACGTCATATGTTCGCCCACCGACCCCATAATCTAATAATTTGTAGAGGAGACCTTTGTGCCACACTGTATCAAACGCTTTCTGGAAATCAACAAAGCAAGTGAATAATTTGGATTTGTCTTGTTTAACATGTTATCAATTATAGTGTGCAATGTAAAAATGTGATCTGAGGTCCTATGGTTTGGGAGGAATCCAATTTGTGCTTTGTTTAGTATGTTGTGTTGATTGATAAAGTTTGTTAGTCTTGAATTTACTATGGAACAGAATAGTTTGCCTATGTTGCTGCAGATGCATATCCCTCTGTAGTTATTTGGATCTTGCCTGTCACCGCTCTTAAATATAGGTGAAATGAGACCCTTGCTCCATAAATCAGGAAAATGCCCTACATTAAGAATTAAATTGAAGAGTTTAAGAATGGCTCTTTGGAAGGTGGGGTCTGTGTTAATGATCATTTCATTCAGAATGTTGTCAAACCCACAGGCCTTTTTGGGATGTAGAGTTTTTATTTTTTCCTCCAGTTCTTTTTCAGTAATTGGCATATCTAAAGGGTTCTGATAGGGTTTTATAATTTGTTCCAATTTTTCCAATTTTTGAAGTATTTGCTTTTGGTGGTTATTTAAGGGGTTGTTTTTATACAGGGATTTGAAATGATCTGTCCATATATCTCCCTTTTGTATGGCTAACTCCTCTGAGTTTTTCGTTTGTAACGTTTTCCAGTGTTCCCAGAAATTATTGGAGTCAATTGATTCCTCTAATTCATGAATTTGTTTTGCCAGGAAACTAGATTTGTTAGTCTTAAGTTTATGTTTGTACTTTCTCAGTGATTCAGCATATTGTAATCGAATTACCTCATTGTTGGGTTGTCTGTGTTTTTGGTTTGATAATTTCCTTAAATCTTTCCGCAATGTCTTACATTCTGTATCATACCAAGTTGGCTTCTTGTTTTTAGTTTTTGCTTTACCTTTATGGGATAGCAACCCAGAGGATTTGGCTATATGGTCAAATATTTTATTTAAATCAGTAACAGCATTGTTTACTCCTTCTTTGTCCATTGAATAGAGGTTGTTCAGAAACATACATATCATAGCATTTGAGTCGTCTTGTTTGATTGCTTTAATATATTGGTCTTTGCTATTATCAAACCATCTGTAGGTCTTACTCATCCTATGCATTATAGATGAATGGGAAAAGTTGGGCTGTTCATTAGTTCTGTTTAGATAGAGAGTAATCTGTGTATGGTCAGAAAATGGTGCCAAAGGATTTACTGTGAAAGCCCTTAAATTATTTTCATTAAGGTCTGTTATGAAGTAATCGACCGTACTGCATCCAAGGACTGAACTGTAAGTGTACTGTCCTAATGAGTCTCCTCTTAGTCTCCCGTTGACAATGTATAGACCCTGGCATTGACAGAGCTCTAACAAAGCCCTACCGTGCGTATTTATTGTTTTATCATAGTTGTTTCTGGTTAGATGAGTAGGAAAATGTATATTTTGTCCAATTATGAATTTGTCGCCGAGAGTATTTACTGTATCTAGGCCTTCGCCGGTTCTGGCATTTAGATCACCGCATATCATTACATGTCCAATCGATTGATAGTAGCTAATCTCGTTTCCTAGTTCTATATATGTGTTTTCGTCATAATATGGTGAGTCGGATGGAGGAATATAGATAGTACATAGAAACAGATCTTTTGGGGTGGTTATGATATTTTTTCCAATTTTCAGCCATGCATTATATTTACCCTTTCTAATTAACTCACAATTGATGTCAGCTCTGCTCCATATTAAAAGACCTCCTGAATCCCTACCCTGTTTAGTTGACTTTAATTTTATCGATGGAACTATTATTTCTCTGTAACCCGGTGGACAGCCAGTGATTTCACCCCCTCTGTACCAGGTCTCTTGCAGTATTATAATATCAATATCTTTAATTGCTTTTATAAATTCTGGATTTTGGCTTTTAAGACCGAAAAGAGCAGAGTTTAAACCCTGAATGTTCCAAGTGCTAATACGAAAAGACATTTTGATATCCAAACAAATCCTAAACATTGGTATAGCCTATAAATGTTGGAGAAAAAGCATACAAGAATCATAATCAAAGAAACTTTTTTTTTTTTTTTTTTTTTCCATTCCTTTTTTCCTCTTTCTTTCTTTTTTTTTTTTTTTTTTTTAACAAGCATTCACTCGGCTGTAGTGAATCAATACATTTGCAAGAAGGGGGTGAAGATAGAAAGGAGGAAAATAATTAAATAGATACAAGTGTGTGTAGATTTGAGTGTGTATGGGTGTGTATGAGGGAGGTGTGTGTATGTGTGTTGTAGTATGTTTATTTATATATCTATTATATTCACATATATATATGTATATACATATTTGTATTTATTTATTTATTTATTGTTGGGGGAGGGGGGTTTATTCTTTTTTTTTTTTTTTTTTTTTTTTTAAATTATGCTGTACCCTACTGTGCAATACACTCCTCACCATACTCCAAACCTCTGCACTCAGCCAGGAAAATGAGACAATAGATACAGCTATCCACCATGACTAGCACCGTGCAGCACCGACCAGCCATAGCACTGTGTACAAAGGTAACCTGCCTAGACCCGACAAGTCCCAAAGTCATCCCTCAGTACGGCCCACATCCCCTCTAAACCCAGACTGGAAATTCTGAGACTAGCTCCAATAACACTTCCTTGGACAATGGTTGCCATATCACACTCCCAACTGCCACTACAGTGATTTGGGGAGACCATTTGGTGACCAACAGTGATCCACTGTGTCCCATCTGTCAAGGAATGCCTTGATTCCATTGGCAGTGCCTGGAAGCTTGTCTCGCTGATAATGCAAAATGGTGTCTTTCAACCACATGCGTCCAGTTCAAGTGCATGGTTGGGAAACCCCGTCCATCACTGTGGGGAGGAGCAATGTTGGCCACACCAAACAACAACCTCTAAACCCGCCAGAACCAGACAGGCCCCCTTCACCTCACATACCATACCAGCAAGCGTGTCAGCCCCCGCCACAATGAACTACTGTACCCACATGTTCATATCCGCAACAGAGCATCAAGATAATAGAGTAGGCTCGAGGTCCCCGCACAGCAGAATACATAATAATACTAGTGATATAGGTACCACTGAATTGAGATTGTAGTGGTAGATATTTTGGAGTAGGGCTGGAAAGCTTGTGTGTGTGTGTGTGTGTGTGTGTGTGTGTGTGTGTGTGTGTGTGTGTGTGTGTGTGTGTGTGTGTGTGTGTGTGTGTGTGTGTGTGTGTGTGTGTGTGTGTGTGTGTGTGTGTGTGTGTGTGTGTGTGTGTGTGTGTGTGTGCGCATGACTTTCTGAGCCTGCAAGCTAGTGGGTATGTATGTATGGAAAGATGGAAGTGTGAAAGAGTGTTGTCTGTGTATGTAAATGTGTGCGTGCCTGCGGGAGTATGTGAATATGGTAGATGGAAAGAGAATGTGTATGTATCTGTGAGAAAGTAAAGTAAAGTAAAGAAGAAGAGAGAAAGCATTTTTGATAATAATTTGTGAAACACTCTCAAGTAAAGAGAAATATCTTACTACCTATTGTGGTTAAGTAGATGATTACATAACTTTTTTAGCATACTATGTATGTCATTGAGACTATTTGATTCATCAACAGAGGGTCCACTTAAGGCCTGAGCATAGGTTGATGGTACCAATCTTGATGTGAAATGTCCTACTGTAGACGGTTGTTCATAGGGAACCTGATGTGGGGTTGTAGATGGGATAGTGGTGGGTGATGAACTGGCCTGGGCTCCAAGATATCCTGGATGATCTTGGTGAAGGGGATCTGATGGGATGTTTGGAGATCTCTGTGGAGATGTTTGTTGTTTTCTCCTTTGAGTAAAGGGCTGGCTTGTTGTCTGCACTGTCCTTCTGTCTCTTGTCCATTGATTCCGATTGAAAGCAGCATCTTTTAGATTTCTTGAGAACATAGGAATAGTGTCTTTGAGAAGGTGTACATGGTCGAACAAGCAGTCTATTTCAATGTTATGGTGATGTGCCAAATGTACAATTGGGACGTGAAGTACAGGCCATGGAGATAGCTGAGTTAACCCTTTGAATGATATGGGGGTGAAAGTCAGTACGAGGTAGAATAGATGAGATGACAATCTTGCTGTTGGGGAAAGTGCTACAAGCCTTTTCAATGACTGTTTTCAAGGAGAGTCAGCTACTCTCTCCTGTTGTGTCCTTTGGTGAGCCCAAACTTGATGTTGTGAGGAGTTCTATTGCCTTTTGCGTTGTAGGGCACCAGAGCTTAGATACATTGTGTTTTGGAAAAAGTTTGTTCTCATTGACGAATTTACCATTTGAGTCCATTAATAACACTATGTTCGTTTTCCTATTGTCTTCTATTTCAGAGTTGTTGTCTGTTCCATTCACATGTTTCCTTGTGTGAAGTTCTGGTATACCTCCAGTGCAGTGTGGTGAGAGAAGGCTAGATGGTATTGAGGGGATTTGATTGGATTGAGAGATAGGCTCAGCTCTTTGATTATGTAGATCTTTGAGTGAGGATAGTTGTTCTCGTAGATTCTGCAAGGTCATGTTCGTCTCTGTCAGCTCCTCTCTGACTACATCTACTTCTTTCTTGTAGCTGTTCCTATCCTCCTCTAGGTGTTTCAGCAGGTCTCTCTGTTTAGCTAGTTCTTTTCTGGAAAAGTCTCTATCTTGTTGCAGGTCCTTGATCAGCCCTTTTAAGTTGGCAATTTCTCTTGAGTGTTTGTCATCTGCTTCTTGTTTTGTGACCATTTCTCTTAGTTGGACTACCTCAATCTCTACTTTGGAAAACAGTTCTTTCATTGTGTCTACAGATTGTTGTAAGGAATCAATTGTAGCATCGTTTGCTGGCCTAAGGTAGTTTTCGTCTAACACTGTATTCTTTCCTGTAATGTCATCCAGGTCAGTTTCTTCTGAGGTTGAGTCTTTCTTTGTGGCCTGGATTTTAAGGGTGGGGAATATTTCATTAAAGTCTCTGAGATTCCCCTGTATCGTGACAGAGCCACTCTTATATATGTTTATGGTTGTCATAAAGTTGTCCTGTTCCTGTGGGTCTCTTATTTTAAGTTGCCAGCCATTGCATATTCCTCCTCGTTTTGCAGAAGGGTAATAATCAACCATGGTGTCATACCATGTACTGGGAGATCTGGTATAGAAAATCAAATTACAAATGTCACCATTTTTATATTGGTCTGAAAATATAGATTCCGGATTGTCTTGAAGAAACTTTTGTTTATATTCTTTCCTTTGGGTACTACTTGAAATCTTTTTAGGGTACTGAATGGGACAAAAGTCTGTAATAGGAGTCTTCACTATGGAGCAGGGAGTTAAGGTAGAATGTTCATCAGACTGAATCATCTTGACAGTGGAATTTGAAATATTACAATGGAATGTTGGAATGTTGCTATTGTTGCAACTGTTGAAGTAAACCGTTGAAGCTTATTAGCTTAGCATTAGCTTCTTAACTTATTTTGAGTCCAGTATATAGAATCCAGTTAGTTATTCTTCTTTGTTCACTAGATATGTTGTTATCCTATGTCTTGTACTCACTTCAGAATAGTGATGAATGAAGTGCCGTTTGTCCTTAATCCTCTGATCTCCTGAGTTTGCAGTTAGGTTATCCCTCAATGATTTCCTGCCTTGACTGACCACTTGGATGTCCACTTTGCATGTCTTCTTCCAATTTCTTATGATTGAATCTCCCTGTTTTCTTGTTTTTTGGTTGAAATTTCACTCACAGGTGTTTCATGTATATGTTTCTCGATTTTTCTCTAGAATTTCTTAATTTTCTTCCAACATTTATAGGCTATAAACCAGTAATTTTAGGAGCTCTTATTAGACATGGCTCTTATTAGACATGGCTCTCTCTCTCTCTCTCTCTCTCTCTCCATCTTCTCCCTGCAGCTCTCTCTACCTCGGCGTCCTTCCCTGCTGGGACTGGTCTGAGTAAAGCTCGCTCTCTTCTGGACTTGGGCTCCAGCAGGTGAGTTAGATACACACTCAGACACACAAGAATGAACACACACACAGAAAGAGAGACGCCTCGATCTAAACACACCACCTTTCTCACACAATGTAAACCTGTTGGCATGGCCCCAAGGTAATAGACGCACACTCTCACACACGTGCACGTGTGTTAGTAAGCACATGCTCGTATCTGCCATTTAAACAGAAGCAGATAAGTCTCATGTTGAATGCACTGAATTCAAACACTACCTGGGAATATTCTCCTATCCTGAAGTCGGGATAAGTGCTGTATTACAGTTTTTTACAATCACTTTGCTACTATTTTCAGAACCTTGATGTCATTTTTCACAACTCTAGACACAAAACTCACAACCAATGATCAAAATGCACATTTTTCAAAACTCTAACCCTTTTCTCAATTGCTTGGATACAATACACATTCAACTTAGATAATTTGTTCATTCAACAAAACTCACCTGTTCAGTATGATACAACTTAACATCAAAATACTACTATTTCAAAAGGCAATTCACACATTACATTTCAAATGAGCATCTATTCATTTCCTTACAATGATCTAACTATCAATTGATACAACTGCTCAAAATGATAAGTAACTGTTGCATTACTCTTATGCAGTTGTATGGAAACACGAAACAGACACGCGATCTTCCATGTTTACTGCAAATCATGAAAGTTTCAAGATACTGTAACGAGATTCACTGTCACCAATTAGCGTGGAGCATGAACCAATTAGACTACTATATCCATGGATGTAGCCTAATTTTTTATATCTTTATATAAAAATCTATATATTTTTTTATATTTTTATATTTTCATCAGTCTTTTCTTTTCTATTTCATAGCTAATTATTTTTACTTTAATTCAAATAAACCTATGTTGTGATTGTACTGTAGTGTTTTGCATCAATATATTACAAACTTTGATCAATGATTCCACTGTGTCTGTAGTATTCTCTCTACTACTGCAGTACTTTTACAGAGATGTGTTTACTGTACTGTTCCTGTAGTACCATAATGAAACCTGTATCACCTATTTTGTTCTACAATATCTAATGATTGTACGAACAATGACACAATGAAACTATCGGTTGCTTGTGTGCGGGTGATCTATAGTTATGTTTCAGTGGTATTTCACAGTAAATTTGTTTTTTGAACCAATGATTGTGCAATTGCAAGATTTATTTGAAGATGTGAATGTACAATCCAATGTTTTGAACATTAGAGGGCCTGTGTTACAAGTGATAACCGTTTTGAGTTTTGTGTCTAGAGTTTTGAAAAATGACATCAAGGTTCTGAAAATAGTAGCAAAGTGATTGTAAAAAACTGTATTATACAAAAAGTATCAAAAACAAAATGTGTCCAACAAGCAAAAAGTAGTATTCTGGCCTCTTGATGTAGGAGACAGAAGAGTATCAGGCTCCATCTAACCAGAGACCTGAGAGCTGCTAGACTAGAGTCCTCAAGGCAAAGAACACCAGTGCATGAGCTGTGGAGAGTTCTAGAATGTTTACTTTTCCGGAATGTGAATGTGGATCCCCTCTGGTGCTGTGGTGGTGATGCCTTTTGATCTTCCTCCTCTCACACCGAGAGCCCTTCCACCCAGCTGTGCTCCACACACCTAAACGCCGGCCGCCAGTCGCACTGGCTAAAGAGTCCCACACCTAAATGCCGGCCGCCAGTCTTGCTGGCTAAAGAGTCACACACCTAAACATGGCCGCCAGTCACGCTGGCTAAAGAGTCCCACACCTAAACATGGCCGCCAGTCTCGCTGGCTAAAGAGTCCCACACCTAAACATGGCCGCCAGTCTCGCTGGCTAAAGAGTCCCACACCTAAACGCCGGCCGCCGGTCTCGCTGGCTAAAGAGTCCCACGCTGGCTAAAGAGTCCCACACCTAAACGCCGGCCGCCAGTCACGCTGGCTAAAGAGTCCCACACCTAAACATGGCCGCCGGTCTCGCTGGCTAAAGAGTCTCCTGAGAGCGTGCAGTGCAGATGAGCTGGCGTGAGGACAGCAGAGGAAGAGAAGCTGCTCAAAAGACAAAACAGGGCGTTAACCCTTAGACACATTCACAGCTCACACATTCACAGCTCACACAGCTCACAGCTCACACACTCACACAGCTCACACACTCACACACTCACACACTCACACACACACACACATTCACAGCTCACACACTCACACAGCTCACAGCTCAATGCTCTTAAAGTCGTGCTCGGGACCTGTACGGGGACAACTGGTACGCTCTCACACACACACACACACTCACACATTCACAGCTCACACACTCACGCAGCTCACAGCTCAACGCTCTTAAAGGGATAGTTCGGGTTTTAAGACACAAAGTTATATGGGTTCCCCGTCAGCAACGTTGTGCATCAGCACTGACTTACCCCGCAACAGCGTCCTGTGAGCCGAGATCCAGCCGGTTTTTGATGGTGAAGAAAGTAGTCCGGCAAGTTTCTGGGGTCACGAAAGTAAAGTGTTTTTCTTCTCAAAACCATATGCGTTCAAAAGAGTGATATATTTGCACCACAAAAACGTTGTCCAGGAAAAATTCAAACCTCGTTATCACTTACTTATTTTTTGCGATTCCTATCACTGCGCGCTACTGACAGCTGGACAACGTTTTTGTGGTGCAAATATATCACTCTGTTGAACGCATATGGTTTTGAGAAGAAAAACACTTTACTTTCGTGACCCCAGAAACCTGCTGAAGAAAATAGTCCGGCATCAAAAACGATCAAAAAACGGCTGGATCTCGGCTCACAGGACGCTGTCGGGGGGTAAGTCAGTGCTGATGCACAACGTTGCTGACAGGGAACCCATATAACTTCGTGTCTTAAAACCCGAACTATCCCTTTAACCCTTAGATGCATAAGTGGGGTCAAAAATGTTTTCTTGCAGTATCTTTTTCATTTAACCTTCCATGTATTCCTCAAATAGGTTGTCTTTGACATTTTTGACCCCACTCATGGAAGAGTGTAGGTATTGGTAGCCTATGCATCTAAGGGTTAAGTAGCTTACTGTAGCAAGAGGCTGATTTCTCCACCCTTGAGTCCTGCTGTGGCAGCATGGTGACGATGGTACTGTACACTACTGGCTCTGTGTGTGTGGCGCTGTGTCTGATACCCAGGGAGCATGCTGGAACAGGACGATGGTGTGTGTGGCTCTGTGTCTGATACCCAGGGAGCATGCTGGAACAGGACGATGGTGTGTGTGGCTCTGTGTCTGATACCCAGGGAACATGCATACTGATGAGGATACAGAATCCACCATGCAAAAAGTTAGTTTGGGTAGAAGTGTCGGGTGGATACGTGTCTACATTTCTACATTGTTAGCCTTTGACGTGCATAGGGAGACCACCAAGGGGGCGGTGTGTGTGTGTGTGTGCGTGCGTGCGTGCGTGCGTGCGTGCGTGTGTGCGTGTGTGTGTGTGCTAAGAATGTTCCCCTCCTCTGCGTGGATATTTTAAGCCTCCAGCAGTGTTTGTTTTCCCAGCTCTGTGTTTTCGTACAGAGTGTTTAGTAAACAGAAGCAGCCCACCATGTACCACTGGCGCACACACACACACACACACACACACACACACACACACACACACACACACACACACACACACACTGCTGATTTCAGATGTGATGGGTCTTCAGCAGCCCACCATGTACCACTGGCTCTTCTCTGGCCACAAAAGCCATATCGCTCTTTTCTCTCCTTTTCTCTCTCTTTTCTCTCTCTTTTCTCTCTCTTTTCTCTCTCTTTTCTCTCCTTTTCTCTCTCTTTTCTATCTTTTCTCTCCTTTTCTCCAGTCATCAGTGGTGTTTGCATAACAGCAGGTCTTATCTAGAACTCAGACACAAGTTTGAGAACGCTGGCAATAGTGGTGGAGACGCCTGTGACCTCTCGCAAGGTTACCGTCAGTAGAAACGTTTCACTCAGCGCTAATGCAATGTAATCTGTTTGCCTGCTTGGTTATGGAGCCTAATGGTGGCAAAGCACAGAATGTATTAGACACACGCGAAAATGAGAAAATATACACTAAATATACAATATATTGTTTATCTCAGAACACCACAGGCTGCATTTAACCAGAAAATAGCAGCTACGATGTCTCTCTCTCTCGCTCTGTGTGTGTGTGTGTGTGTTTATGTGTTTTGTCTTTTATGACATACATGTATTCATTTTATTGAATACACACACACACACACACACACACACACACACACACACACACACACACACACACACCTCTCTGTGCTGATGGTGGGAGTCCCTTGGGTGTGTTTGGTGGGAGTGGAGAGTT
>NC_085005.1:31034806-31037306 GCF_963854185.1 Sardina pilchardus
GCCTGTTTGGGTTGTGTTTACCTTTTCTGTGTGTGTGTGTGTGTGTGTGTGTGTGTGTGTGTGTGTATGTGTACACGTGTGCGTGTGTGTGTGTGTGTGTGTGTGTGTGTGTGTGCCTGTGCATGGGTATGCATATGTGTGTGTGTGTGTGTGTGTGTGTGTGTGTGTGTGTGTGTGTGTGTGTGTGTGCACATGTGTGTGTGTGTGTGTGTGTGTGTGTGTGTGTGTGTGTGTGTGTGTGTGTGTGTGTGCATGTGTGTGTGTGTGTGTGTGTGTGTGTGTGTGTGTGTGTGTGCACATGTGTGTGTGTGTGTGTGTGTGTGTGTGTGCGGACGTGTGTGTGTGTGTGTGTGTGTGTGTGTGTGTGTGTGTGTGCACATGTGTGCGTGTGTGTGTGTGCGCATATGTGTGTGTGTGTGGCGGTGTCAGGCGTGCCCAGTTGGAGCTCCAGCTCCAGAGGGAGGAGGAGGAGCGGCAGCGGCAGCTGCAGCAGGAGAGGGAGGCTCAGCAGCGGGAGCAGGAGCAACTCCAGGCCCAGGCTCGCCTCCAGCAGGCCCAGGAGCAGGCCCAAGAGGAGGAGGAGCGCACCCGGAGGAGAGAGAGGGAGGCGCAGGAGGAGCAGGAGAGGAGGAGCAGAGTGGAGGAGGAGCAGGAGAAGAGGAGGAACAAAGAGGAGGAGGAGGAGGAGGTTGGGGGAGTGGTGGAGGCGGTGGTTGCTCAGCAACCGGACGTGCTGTTGCTAGGGAGCGGAGTGACGGAGGACCTTCAGGCTCAGCTCTCTGCTCTGTTCAGAGGGGTGGAGGACAACACAGGTGAGCGCTCACACCTGCACATACGCCCTCCCTTCTACACCCGTGTGTGTGTGTGTGTGTATGTGTGTACGTCACAGGGGTGTGTGTGTGTGCTGTGTACGCCTGCACCACGCCCTTCTACTGTACACCCTCACAGGAGGATGTGTGTGTGTGTGCTGTGGAACACCTGCACCACGCCTTTCTACTGTACACCCTCACAAGTGTGTGTGTGTGTGTGTGTGTGTGTGTGTGTGTGTGTGTGTGTGTGTATGTGTTTTAAAATGGTGCTGTGCAGTACATAAATCTCACTCCAGAAAGCCTGCGTGCAATATTGTGTTACAGTTCACTGCTCTGAATGTGTATGTTGTTGCAGCAGTGTGTGTGTGTGTGTGTGTGTGTGTGTGTGTGTGTGTGTGTGTGTATGTGTGTATGTGTTTGTAAATGTGTGTGGGTGTGTGTGTGTGTGTGTGTGTGTGTGTGTGTGTGTGTGTGTGTGTGTGTGTGTGTGTGTGTGTGTGTGTGTGTGAGCATTAGGTCTAAGTGTCCCATTAGGCTCCTCAGGGCTCTATTGAGGAGTAATCACAGCCCATTTACTGCTGGAAGTTGTAGCTGCAACAGTGATTACAGCAATCAGTAGGATCTCCTCTCCTCCTCTCCTCCTCTCCTCCACTCCTTTCCCCTCCTCTTCTCTCCCCTCCTCTTCTCTCCTCTCCCCTCCTCTCCTCTCTTTTCCTCTCCCCTCCTCTCCTTTCTCCCCTCCTCTCCCTCTCCTTTTCCCCTCCTCTCCCTCTCCTTTTCTCTCCTCTCCTATCCTTTTCTCTCTCCCCTCCTCTCATCTCCTCTTCTTTTCTCCTTGCTTCCTTCCTCTCCTCTTCTCCTCTTTTCTCCTCTTCTCCTCCTCCCATCTCTTCTTCTCTTGCCTCTTCCCTGTGTAAAGAGATGGGGTGCTGTAGTGAGCTGAAGCCAGATAAGAGAGAGAGAGAGAGAGAGAGAGAGAGAGGATATCACCACTTGAGCTTAATTAAACGACTCTCTGTAGCCGCTCTCAGCAGCCCATAATGAGGCCTGTTAACCCTTAAGAGTGTACCGTCACACCGGTGTGTTTGGAATGTTGGAAAATTAACATTCTAAAGAATATCTGGGTTCATTGAATTCTACATAGAATTTTAGAACGTTGAATTGTTGCGGAATGGAATCTTGTGTTAGAATGTTCAAAACCCACCCTTTTAACGGTGATGTGTCCACAGATCAGGAGAACTGGACTGCGCTTACTTCCCTCTCTTATCACTGCTCTATCTACAGTAGTGTCCAGTTAACACACACGCAAGGTGAAGCCTCTATCTGGACACCATCTCCTGACGTCCCACTGGTCCTGACATTACTGTAGGCTCACTAGTGATTCTCTATCTGCACACAGCAGGTTTTCTCCCAAATGTTGCTACCAGGGCTGTAGATGTGGGTTGCCAGGTTTTCTCCCAAATGTTACTACCAGGGCTGTAGATGTGGGTTGCCAGGTTTTCAGGTTTTATCTCAAATGGTGCTACCAGGGCTGTAGATGTGGGTTGCCAGGTTTTCAGGTTTTATCCCAAATGTTGCTATCAGGGCTGTAGATGTGGGTTGCCAGGTTTTCTTCCAAATGTTGCTATTAGGGCTGTAGATATGGGTTGCCAGGTTTTCTCCCAATGTTCCTACCAGGGCTGTAGATGTGG
>NC_085005.1:31042306-31049806 GCF_963854185.1 Sardina pilchardus
TCTTCTCTCTTGTGCTTCTAGAGGCTTCTCTCTTCTCTCTTTCCCGCTCCTGCTTCTAGATGCTTCTCTCTCCTTCCCTCTCCTGCTTCTAGAGGCTTCTCTCTCTTTCCCTCTCCTGCCTCTAGAGGAGCTGACCTTTCCCTCTCCTGCTTCTAGAGGCTTCTCTCTCTTTCCCTCTCTCCTGCTTCTAGATGCTTCTCTCTCTTCTCTCTTGTGCTTCTAGAGGCTTCTCTCTTCTCTCTTTCCCGCTCCTGCTTCTAGATGCTTCTCTCTCCTTCCCTCTCCTGCTTCTAGAGGCTTCTCTCTCTTTCCCTCTCCTGCCTCTAGAGGAGCTGACCTTTCCCTCTCCTGCTTCTAGAGGCTTCTCTCTCTTTCCCTCTCCTGCTTCTAGAGGAGTTGACCTTTCCCTCTCCTGCTTCTAGAGGCTTCTCTCTCTTTCCCTCTCCTGCTTCTAGAGGCTTCTCTGTCTTTCCCTCTCCTGCTTCTAGATGCTTCTCTCTCCTTCCCTCTCCTGCCTCTAGAGGCTTCTCTCTTTCCCTCTCCTGCTTCTAGAGGCTTCTCTCTCGCTCTTTGTCTCGTGCTTCTAGATGCTTCTCTCTTCTGCTTCTACCGGTAGATGATTCTAGATGCTTCTCCTCTCTCTCTCGTGCTTCTAGATGCTTCTCTTCTCTCTCTCGTGCTTCTACCGGTATATGATTCTACTGTAGATGCTTCTTTTCTCTCTCTCGTGCTTCTAGATGCTTCTCTCTTCACTCTCTAGTGCTTCTACCGGTATATGATTCTAGATGCTTCTTTTCTCCCTCTCGTTCTTCTAGATGCTCCTCTCTTCACTTCACTTATTAGTCATTAGTTTGTGCGAGTGGAGCTGGGAGTTGTTGCATGGAGGTGTTGCATAGAATTGGAGAGAGTCAGGAAGTACTGCTGCCATTTCAATGGAGAGAGTCAGGAAGTACTGCTGCCATTTCAATGGAGATAGTCAGGAAGTACTGCTGCCATGCATTTCAATGGCTGATGCTGGGCTAGCTAATTCAGTCACACACATACTGTACTCAGTGGGCTACCGGCATCTTTATACATTATTTACACCCACGCCTCATCTCTCACTTTCTCCCAAAACTTATTTCCTGGCCTCTCTCCACTGCACTGCTAATAAAGTCTGAAAAAAAACAGAAAAATACATCTTTAAACATTCAGTGGTTTGTGCCAGTGGCATGCTGCATCACTAGGCTACCAAGAGGTCAGCGATGGAGACGGATGGATGTTGTCTGCTCATCAAACTTTCAAAGAAGGAACTCTTGTTGCATTTTTATGAGCTGTTAGTTACCACACGATGCCACTGAAGTGAGTCATATTTTGCCTGCCTGCTGTCTTGTTGAAGACTTCACATTAGCGTTGTTCTTTTCAGACCGCTGTATTCTGCTGTGGATGACTCGGATGCTGATGTCTGCCATCTTGAAGGTATTTTTCCTCCTACATACTTCTCAAGTGACTCCAGTTGCTTTTTCTCTCTCAGGGCCAGATGTACTAACACAGCGCTAACAGCGAGTTTTTGTATACGCAGACTGCGTACGCTGTGCTTTGCTATATTGCGCGGAATTTACTAAGCTGTCACTTCGTTACGTTAACAGCGGTCATCCCCGCCCGTTCCCGCCCCCTCTACAACGCTAACTGCGTGTGTAGAGCTGAACTACGAGCGCAGTTGAATATTGCAACATTAAAAAGAATCAAAGTTTAGCGATCATACATGATACAAAGAGATGTCAACGAGCTGGGACAAACAGAGTGGGCCTAGTAGTTCTACTAATCCACTTAAAAAAATAGTCTACTTGTGAACTATTTACTGCATGTAGACTAAGGATATGACTTAATGCTTGTCTAACAGATTGGGAAGTGTAGGCTGTCGTGAAAGAGAAAATACGATTTTAGAGAGGCAAACAAAAGTTAAGGTTGCTTTTGACATAGTACAATGAAGAAAACTGATGCTCTGAATATTGATTCAGCTGTCTCTAAACGTTTTTCTAATAGATGCATTTAACCGCAATTTGGATTACACCTGCTTTCAGAAGGCGGAAGTTTTTCAACACAAAATAGACGTGCGCTGTTTTCATACATATGGCGGAATACTTAATCAATCGCTATTAGCACCTCTCCTCCCCTGTACTTGCGCGTTACACCCATTTTCAGCTGATCCGCCCAGGAATTAATATGCATGACACGGAAAAGCGCAAATAGCCATTCTCAGCTCCCACAGCAGGCAGTCTGCGCGTTTCTCTCATTGCGGCCTGTTTATACATATCCTCCCCATGTAGTCCGTGAGCCAGAGGGGTTGGTCGTTACCGAAAAGGTGGCAAAGGCTACCATACCTTTCCTGAAAGCTTGGAATCTCAGCTTTCCAGTGATGTATGATGGCCATCTGACAAATGTAGCTGTTTTGAGTTATGACACATAATGTAAACTATAGGTTGAAGAAATAATGCGTATAAATCAAGCAGAACACTGACCAATCTGATCATGATATTGGACATATAGGAATATTTTATTTTGTTATGTTTGGTATCATTTTCAAGGGGAGACTCTGGGCTTTCATTTAAATCCTTTTGTGAACATTTTGGATTAGTACAGCCAACCCCGGAGCTCTTCAAACCTTTAATCACACACATTTTCCTGCCATTTCCGCCTAAGTAATCTTTTGTCTTTTAATCCTGTGGCACCAGGGAGCATCAGAGAAACACAATCCAAACACTGAAATACTGGCATGACCCTAAGGATTCAGGAAATGTATCATTTACCCATATTTTCTGATTTGGAGGGGGTGATTTTCAGTCTTACTGTATATCAGACATGCCGTTTTTTCAAAGACAGAAACAGTAGTGTATTATCCCTAGGCTAATTTGTTGATATGTCGAGTTGAAAGTCTGAGTAAATATTTTTTTTTAAAAAGTTGTTATTCTGCATTTTTAGATAGTTCAAAAGGTCCTTAATACATATTTTATACAATTTGGAGGGGTGATTTTCAGTCTTATATCAGACATGGCGTTTGAGTCAATAATATTATAAATTAAGCAGAAAACATAACAATTAACAAATGAGACATGGATTCCTATATTTTGAGATGTGGTAAACACAATTATGACATTGCCATTACTGTAAAAGGTCAAGGTCATGACCTTTAGGCATGGTCAATGACATTTTATGACATTTTCGCACAGATTGCATCATTCAAGGCCACAACACTAATCAAACTCCTCGTCGGAATCATCAGAGGAATACGATTGTTCAGCAAAGTCATCCTTCGGGTTTTTGCACGCCATAGGTCAGTGCAGGGAAAGTTGTTGGCAACACACTGACATGGAGTGACACAGTCCCTCTTGCATGAGCAGGACAGCAACTCAAGTACTGCTTGTGGACCAATGGAGACATTGAACCAGTCTATGGAGAGCTGCAAGTCACCATCTTGGTCCACTTTAGACCACCCATGCTCAACTGGGGAAGGAACTTCAGGGTTGTTCTCGATGCATCTTCTCCAGATAGCACCTTGATGGTTAGCTCTGAGACCGTGCTTCCTGAGAGAATCTGAGCATGGAGGTAAATGCCTGATTCTGGACTTGGAGCTGTACATTTGACATGTGAACTCCTGTAAGGCTGCATACAACTCAGGTGTCATTGCCAGTCTGCCCCAACCTTCTGAAAGGTCTCACAGAAGTTTTCATTCTTCTGAAGAAGTTTTAGGACTGACACTTTACCACAGCCAGCAAATGCACTTACAGTGTCGCAGCCTGTGTATACGTGTAAACCAGGCAAAGCCTGACACACCTGTGAACCCAGACCATAAGTGAGTTGTGAGATGTTTATGTAGCTGGTGCGATTCTTTGTCCCTGTCCTCAGGAACAGGCCACATGTGAGTGTGTCACTGGTAGCCATGCTTATCACCAAGACATCAGTGTCACAAGGATGACAGGTTTGTGATCAGTCCTTGAAGCATGGCAAGCATGGAGTAGCATACAGGTTTCAGCCTCTTTATGAGTGGACGACAGGTCTGCTACCTTGTGCACCTCCTCTTGGGTCACCTTGTAATCTTTGGTTGTAGTGTACAGAACCTTTTCACCGAAAAATCTTGTTCTAGACTGTTCTTTGCCCCAATCCTTGAGCAAGAAGGTAGGTTTGTTTTGTTGCTTTGTAGGAATTTCTTACATTGTTGAACTGTGCCATGCAGTGATCTGTTTGACCTCTGTGCCAGAGTCTGCACCTCTGGCCACTCTCTCCAAGTGTTTGATAGAAGCCTCATTATATACACTATATTGCCCAAAGTATTTGCTCACCTACCTTGACTTACATATAAACTTCAGTCACATCCCATCCTTAATCCATAGGGTTTATTATGACATCGGTCAACTCTGCAGCTATAACAGCTTCAACTCTTCTGGGAAGGTTTAGGTGTTTATGGGATTTTTTGACCATTCTTTCAGAAGTGCATTTGTGAGGTCACACACTGTGGTTGGACGAGGCGTCTGGCTCTCAGGATCCACTCTAATTCATGCCAAAGGTGTTCTATTGGGTTGAGTTCAGGACTCTGTCCAGGCCAGTCATGTTGGAACAGGAAGTGGCCATCCCCAAACATCCCACAAAGTTGGGAGCATGGAATTGTCCAAAATCTCTTAGTTAATTCTGAAGCATTCAGAGTTCCTTTCACTGGAACTAAGGGACCAAGCCCTGCTCGGGGGTGGCCCCTTCCTGTTCCAACATGACTGTGCACCAGTGCACAAAGCAAGGTCCATAAAAGTATGGATGGCAGAGTTTGGTGTGGATGAACTTGACTGGCCTGCACAGAGTCCTGACCTCAACTCGTATGTGAGTCAAGGCAGGTGAGCGAATACTTTTGGCAATATAGTGTACATAAAAAACAATGTCAACACGGGTGCTGTGACTTGCTTCAGCTTGCACAGCGGACAAGGCATAGTCTGCAATATCAGCAAATGTCTTGCCATCACCGTTCAACTTCTGATCAAGTGCCATGCCATCTATTACACAGGTGAGCTGTCTACTCTGAGCAGTCAGTAGGCTACCATCTGAGCAAATATTCGATTATCAGCTTTGAGGATATCTTCTTTATTCCCAGTTGTGCATGTCTTTGCCTTTCCCTGCATTTAGGAGAACGTTTTCAGTTTCATCTTGGAGAGTGGTGCATGGAACTGCTTTGCAGGAGGATTATTCTCAACACGCACAGCAGAGAAGGTTCTGTAGGCATTATTGCCAATGGTGTGTGCATTCAGGAGGTCTTCAGCAACATCTGCTGGTGCCTTACTTCCAGTAGACAGAGAAATGAGGGACTCACCACCTGCAAATGGACTTCTGATGAACTAGAATCCATCAGATCCACAGTGCTTGTAATGTGTTCATCTTTGGCAATTCTGCTTTGTCCAAGGTCCTTGTGAGAATAGTCACTTTGTTGGAGTCCCAGGGAGCTTTTCAATATAGACAGGTAAGTGCTTTTGTACTCAGCAGAAATGTAATATCTTGAGACAGCTGCTGGGTCTTCAAGCGGAACCCTTTTGTGCCTCAAGCTGTCTGAGTGTCCCTCTAGGGCCTGGTCCTAGTCAGAACCCTGCCAAATGTGTTTGTTGCACTCAGCTAGGCCGAAAAGCCTAGAGAAGATGTAAAGATCTGATTTCTCATGTTCAATGTGGCTCATCTCTGAGTAGTAAGCAGTGAGTGACCTTGCATAATTCAGATTATCATAGGCAAAGGTCCAGGGGATGATTGATCGAATGCTAGCCATGTGCAATGCCCAGTTTCCTTCACATGATGCCCTCACAAGGTTTAGTACAACCTCCACCATGTCAATATATGACATCCAAAAGCTGGCCAGTAGACCTTGCTGGGACCTGAGATGCTGCAGGAATTCACAGAAGTACTGATGGACCTTTCTGAAGACTGTACAGTCAAGTGATTCTTCTACAGTGGTTGATGATATAACCTCAGAAAAGACACTCAAGTCTAGGGGCAGGATATCTAGGAGACCGTGGGCATCAGGATGGTTATTTGTGAGCCACTGGTGAAACTGATTCCAGACTAGCTTAGGGAGGGATTCATACATGATTTTATGGAATCTCAGAGATCTATTGTACTAACACCACTTGCAGATCCCTCGGCCACAGCTCCAGATTCAATGCATATTCCTTAGGCCTGCAGCCTGGAAGCACATCTCAATCACTCCCAAGAACATACAGATGGTGTGGAAGACTCCAAGTCTTGGCACAATGTTGGGAAACCTGTCTCTATGTGCCCACAGAATTTCTGTACTGAACTTTACAGTAGAGAGCCTGATAAAAGGCAACTGACATGCTAATGCATAAGGAAGTTTTTTTTTTACTTTGAAGGAGAAGCTCATGAACAGTTGCCATCAGTCTGGCCGGGGCATTGATGGTTGGCAGATAGCTGAAAACACTGGGAATAACATCCACAGAGTTTGATGCTAAGATGTTGTAACCTGTCCAGCTAGGGACGCTTTGATGTGTGACAGAGTGCAGTCTGCAACCATAAGGAGTTCTTCAAAGCATCAGCACAGATATCTGTCTTGACCTCAACATAGGATCTAGTTGGAGGACCACACCTAGGACTTAACATCCGAGGCTGCACTGCTATACCATTGACCCTATGGGATGTTCCACGGCCTGTAAGTGGCTCTTCCAGCCTGTCAATATTGTCCCAGGCTAGAGCTGTGGGCACATATGGCTTCACTTGGTCTGGAGTAACCCCACCATCCTGTCCTAGCTTGTGCACGCATAATGAGATGTCAATTTCCTCTAGCATACTGTAGGGTACACAATTACTAAATCTATTAGTATTAGTAATATTCTGATGAGATTGACATTACCAGTAAGCGACTTCACAGCATAAGTCAAAAGGATATGCTTGGAAGTCTTCACTTTGCCATGAGATATGGCATACACTACAGTAGATCCATGCCAAATGAGTCTCTTAGTCGTTGTTCCTTCTCATCAGTGCTTGGTAAAAGACAAGATAGCAATGACTTCACAGAAGAAGGCACAGAGGAATCGGAGTCCAACTCTGTTGGTAGAGGTCACCATGGCTGGTTGTAATTGAGATGCTTCACATCTCGATGGATTTGTTTTGCAACAACCTGTCATGAAGCTCCAACGCCAACGGTTGGTTTTTCAAGATTGATTATCCTCTTCCTAAGGGCCATATTCTCTCTCAATATATACATGTCAAGTTTGAACATTTCTCCAAATTAGCGCCTATTTTTAGCCTGGCTAGCACCTACCACTTCTCAAATGAGACTTGGTCTGGCAACCAGACGTTAATTTTTTTGTATTTGAAAAAATGCCCAGATCCGTTCATTGGGCACCACGGATGTCTATCAAATGCGTCTGTGCATAGCTCATCATCGTCTTGCTCTCCCCCCTGTTCTGTGATTGGTCCCCAATCTCAGGCAAAAATTAGGGTGGTAGTTTCCAGACTGCCTTAGCAGCATGAATG
>NC_085005.1:31054806-31067306 GCF_963854185.1 Sardina pilchardus
CAGCAGGGACACAGCCATAGAGCAGCAGGGATGCCCCCATAGAGCAGCAGGGATGCCCCCATAGTGCAGCAGGGATGCCCCCATAGTGCAGCAGGGATGCCCCCATAGTGCAGCAGGGATGAACCAGTCAACTAGTGCAGCAGGGATGAACCAGTCATCTAGTGCAGCAGAGACACAGCCATAGTGCAGCAGGGATGCCCCCATAGTGCAGCAGAGATGCCCCCATAGTGCAGCAGGGACACAGCCATAGTGCAGCAGGGATGCCCCCATAGTGCAGCAGGGACACAGCCATAGTGCAGCAGGGATGCCCCCATAGTGCAGCAGGGATGCCCCCATAGTGCAGCAGGGACACAGCCATAGTGCAGCAGGGATGCCCCCATAGTGCAGCAGGGATGCCCCCATAGTGCAGCAGGGATGCCCCCATAGTGCAGCAGAGATGCCCCCATAGTGCAGCAGGGATGCCCCCATAGTGCAGCAGGGATGCCCCCATAGTGCAGCAGGGATGCCCCCATAGTGCAGCAGGGATGCACCAGTCAACTAGTGCAGCAGAGATGCACCAGTCAACTAGAGAGGCAGGGATGCCCCCATAGTGCAGCAGAGATGAACCAGTCAACTAGTGCAGCAGGGATGCCTCCATAGTGCAGCAGAGATGAACCAGTCAACTAGTGCAGCAGGGATGCCCCCATAGTGCAGCAGAGATGAACCAGTCAACTAGTGCAGCAGGGATGCCCCCATAGTGCAGCAGGGATGAACCAGTCAACTAGTGCAGCAGAGACACAGCCATAGTGCAGCAGGGATGCCCCCATAGTGCAGCAGGGATGCCCCCATAGTGCAGCAGGGATGAACCAGTCAACTAGTGCAGCAGGGATGCCCCCATAGTGCAGCAGGGATGAACCAGTCAACTAGTGCAGCAGGGATGCCCCCATAGTGCAGCAGAGATGCCCCCATAGTGCAGCAGGGATGCTCCCATAGTGCAGCAGGGATGCCCCCATAGTGCAGCAGAGATGAACCAGTCAACTAGTGCAGCAGGGATGCCCCCATAGTGCAGCAGGGATGAACCAGTCAACTAGTGCAGCAGGGATGCCCCCATAGTGCAGCAGGGATGCCCCCATAGTGCAGCAGGGATGCCCCCATAGTGCAGCAGGGATGCCCCCATAGTGCAGCAGGGATGCCCCTATAGTGCAGCAGGGATGCACCAGTCAACTAGTGCAGGAGAGATGCACCCATAGTGCAGCAGGGATGCACCAGTCAACTAGTGCAGGAGAGATGCACCCATAGTGCAGCAGGGATGCACCAGTCAACTAGTGCAGGAGAGATGCACCCATAGTGCAGCAGGGATGCACCAGTCAACTAGTGCAGGAGAGATGCACCCATAGTGCAGCAGGGATGCACCAGTCAACTAGTGCAGGAGAGATACACCCATAGTGCAGCAGGGATGCACCAGTCAACTAGTGCTCAGAGATGCCCCCATAGTGCAGCAGGGATGCACCAGTCAACTAGTGCTCAGAGATGCCCCCATAGTGCAGCAGGGATGCACCAGTCAACTAGAGAGGCAGGGATGCCCCCATAGTGCAGCAGGGATGAACCAGTCAACTAGAGCAGCAGGGATGCCTCCATAGTGCAGCAGAGATGAACCAGTCAACTAGTGCAGCAGGGATGCCCCCATAGTGCAGCAGAGATGCCCCCATAGTGCAGCAGGGATGCCCCCATAGTGCAGCAGGGATGAACCAGTCAACTAGTGCAGCAGAGATGCCCCCATAGTGCAGCAGAGATGCCCCCATAGTGCAGCAGGGATGAACCAGTCAACTAGTGCAGCAGGGATGCCCCCATAGTGCAGCAGAGATGAACCAGTCAACTAGTGCAGCAGGGATGCCCCCATAGTGCAGCAGAGATGAACCAGTCAACTAGTGCAGCAGGGATGCCCCCATAGTGCAGCAGAGATGAACCAGTCAACTAGTGCAGCAGGGATGCCCCCATAGTGCAGCAGGGATGCACCAGTCAACTAGTGCTCAGAGATGCCCCCATAGTGCAGCAGGGATGCACCAGTCAACTAGTGCTCAGAGATGCCCCCATAGTGCAGCAGGGATGCACCAGTCAACTAGAGCAGCAGAGACACAGCCATAGTGCAACAGAGATGAACCAGTCAACTAGTGCAGCAGGGATGCCCCCATAGAGCCGGCATGTGCAGCATCAGTAAATGTCATGTCATGTAAAAAAGGCCGATATTAGCCAATAGTGGCGTTGGGCTGATATATTGGTGCATCTTTAAAGAAGAGGCCTTAGTGTTCAGTGATAGAGGCTGTGTTTGGATCACAGTGTTCAGTGTTCAGTGTTAGAGGCTGTGTTTGGATCACAGTGTTCAGTGATAGAGGCTGTGTTTGGATCACAGTGTTCAGTGATAGAGGCTGTGTTTAGATCACAATGTTCAGTGATAGCGGCTGTGTTTGGATCACAGTGTTCAGTGTTCGGTGATAGAGGCTGTGTTTGGATCACAGTGTTCAGGCCATTGTGATGCTCTAATACCTGCCCCTCGTTTTACCACAGATTTCAGCCTCTTCAGTTTCCTAGAGGAGGTTGAGCTCGGCTTGGTTTCCCTCTTTCATCAGAGCTGTTTGTTTTCAGCAGCATGCCCCAGGATCGCTCATAGGAATCCAGACACTCTTTAAAGAAGCCATTGGCAGTATTTGTCATTAGATAAAAACAGCATGCTGTTTTTTAATTCCGTGTATGCTCAAACGTACTCTGGAGTTTAGGTAGAGAATCAGTAAAATCCACACACTCTATGCCCAAATAAACCTCTACGATTTGCATAAAGACATTTACAGTCTGTCTCACAAGATGAAAAGTACCGGTAGCCTGAAGATGAATTTATAATCTGGTTTATAATCACTAGCTCCTCTGTAAACATTCCCACTGCACTGTACTGTGCTGTTTTAAATAAAGATAAAATGCTTCCTGTTGTTGCCTTCAGCAGAACATCTCCAGGAAGGTGTGTTGTGTGACAGAATGACATTCCTTTGTATTTCTTGGCCTAATGTTTGGTCTCTGTCTCGTGTGTGTCGTCTGCTCTTCCTGCTGCAGTCTGTCAGGTGATCGCCATGTACGACTACAAGGCTGCCAACGGCGACGAGATGAGCTTCTCCAAGGGTCAGCTGATCAGCGTCCTCAACCAGGACAACGCGGACTGGTGGAGAGGAGAGGTCAACGGGGTCACAGGGCTCTTCCCCACCAACTACGTCAAGATGACCACGGAGTCTGACCCCAGCCAGCAATGTGAGATCCGCCGCTCTGCTGATGGTGATGTTGATGTTGATGTTCTGTTTGTCTTTTCGTTTTTGTTTACAGGGTAGCGTGTTGTCCAGTAGAAGGAAAACAACATGTCAGCACAAAAAAACACAAGAGCAACTTTATCATCTTTAACTACAGACAAACTTTATCTAACATGAACACACATTCTGTCTTTCAGTTGAGTACTGTGCCACACACACACACACACACACACACACACACACACACACACACACACACACACACACACACACACATACAGTACACACACACACACTCACATAGACACACAAAAACGTTTTTGTTATTATTGTTTTTAATGAGAGACAGTTGCATGACCTGCAAGCACACATGCACACACACACACACACACACACACACACACACACACACACATAAACACACAGCCCTTTGGGGAGTTATGCTAACAAGCTGTCTGCGAGCATATTTGTAGGAATGTATGTAAGCTGGGTAATGAGGGCCCAAGGTCGCCCTGTGACCCCAGAGAGAGTTGTGTTTGGATCTGTGTGTGTGTTTGTGCTAGAGTGTGTGTGTGTGTGTGTGTGTGTGTGTGTGTGTGTGTGTGTGTGTGTGTGTGCATCATGGATGCTTGTTGGAACCTCTCTGATATGCCAGTAAGGGTTTAAGGTCTGACAGTGCACTCCCCTGGATGCCTCAGCTCACACTGTTTGGTATTCAGAGCTCATACTGTGTGTGTGTGTGTCTGTTTGTCTGTCTAGCCGTTTACTGACTGCACAGATAGCCGGCGATGCACGGGCTTTTAGCCGGCTAGTCCCGATTGTACTCACTGATAGCCGGCTAATCGACGGGGTGATTTACGCTGCCAATTGTCCTCCCCTGAGGGTACACATATTCCCGGGGCGACTGCAGTGAGGACGCGAGGCGGATATGCGGCGGCTAGCTGAGACATGGGCGGAGCTGTCAACAACGAGAGTTGTGCACACACTGCTGAAAGACTTAAAATCAGCAAACAGTTGACTGTATGCTGAGCACAGCTGTCAGATCATCATCATACTGTTCACATATTAACACTGGTCCTTGTGGTCCATCTAGCACACTGTTCTTTCAAATGTCAATGGCAATTAAATCGCCAAACATCTCAGCATTTATTTATTAATTTGGTAACATATTGGGAAAAACATAGCCTATCCTGCTTTATCTACAGCCAGGATAAATTAGCTAGACATTGGCTAGCTTGCTCAAATAACCATTGACAACGTATTTCGTTAAAGCATGTAGGCTAGGCCTATATCATACCCACCCTAAGGTTTAAGAAACATAACAACGTTGTCCAATTTTAGTTTAATGCATTTTTCTGAATTGGAGAGGTCTCCTTATGAGGGTAGGCTCTGCATTTTAAATGGCTAATCGCTAGTCGCGATTAGCATCGTTGGTTTAAACTTTGCAGAGCTGTTTTGTTGTTATCACAAAAATACTGATTGTAACTGCTGTTAGGAAGACAGTTTGGAACCTGGCAGACGTGAGGCAGTGAAAGGTAATGCATAGTCCAAGCGGAATGAGTGGAGAGTTGATATTGTGACGAGGCAAGAATTACTCTGTTAGGAAATATTTATTACCAGATGAATATGAGGAATGACATTACATGGAAGTGGCCTGTTTAAGATCCCCGTGGCTATATCCCACAACATGGGTGGCATCCCGTAACATAAATCCCTTATCCCACAACACATCAGCTGACTAGTCTAGTACACCTATATAATGCGTAACCGTCAACTATCTTATGACAACAGGCTGCTTAACCATCTTAGCCGTAGGCTACATTTCCCCCTTGCATGAACGTAACACAAGCATATACGAGCCGCGCTACAATATTGTGTCACATCGAGCTAGCAAGTCTAGCTAGCCACAAACAACAGTGCATACCAGACTGTATAGAACAGGTGCATACTGCATAGGCTACTAATGACACTTTTTTACGGTCAGTGAATAGCACCGAGTGAAAATCAATGTTTGCTTTATATCTAGTGACAGTGGTGATGTCGTCAGTTTGGATAAGTAGAGTAAACTTAGTCAGAAGATCTAGAAATATCAAACGGAGGAGCAGAGAACTTGACAGAGAGCTGCACCGCTGTTTTGAGAATGACAGTAGTGTCACGAGACTTCGACGCCTATGTTGTTGTACGTCACTGTTCAACTTCACACCCAGTTCTTACATGTTTACGCCTACACCGAGGCGGCTTTGGAATACCGCGCCTCTTGTCCTCACTGACCTAGCCGGGGAATGGCCGGTTAAACCTAGCCGCGGATGAGGCGGCGTTCAGTCAGTTAACGGCTTCTGTCTGTGTCAATCTGTGTGTGTGTGTGTGTGTTAGAGACCAATAGAGAGAGAGAGAGAGAGAGAGAGAGATTGTGTGTGTCTTAGAGACCGATAGAGAAAGAGAGAGAAAGAAAGAGTGTGTGTTAAAGAGAAAGAGAGAGAAAGAAAGTGTTTGTGTTTGTGTGTCTGTCTGCCAGTGTGTCTGAGAGACAGAGAGAGAGAGAGAGAGTGTGTGTGTGT
Organism: Sardina pilchardus; assembly: GCF_963854185.1. Taxonomy (NCBI): domain Eukaryota; kingdom Metazoa; phylum Chordata; class Actinopteri; order Clupeiformes; family Clupeidae; genus Sardina; species Sardina pilchardus. The sequence goes on from NC_085005.1 coordinate 31,060,634, forward strand.
GTGTGTGTGTGTGTGTGTGTGTTGAGAATAAAGCGGCTGATCCGCAGTCTAGCTGTGCTGTGCTGTGCTCCCTCTCCACACCTCTGGGACGCTCCAGCAGTGTCGTGCTCCTTTAGCTTCAGTACATTAGCATGTGGAAAGGCTGAATCCGCCCGGCCCGGCCCGCTGCTACAGTAGGAGTGTGTGTGTGTGTGTGTGTGTGTGTGTGTGTGTGTGTGTGTGCTCCCTCTCCACACCTCTGGGACGCTCCAGCAGCGTCGTGCTCCTTTAGCTTCAGTACATTAGCATGTGGAAAGGCTGAGTCCGCCCGGCCCGCTGCTACAGTAGGTGTGTGTGTGTGTGTGTGTGTGTGTGTGTGTGCTCCCTCTCCGCACCTCTGGGACGCTCCAGCAGCGTCGCGCTCCTTTAGTGGGGTGGAACTTTCTAGACCTTCATCTGCAAAATACGCGTCTAGGAATGTTCTCTGGTAAAATACGCGTCTAGGAATGTTCTCTGGTAAAATAGGCGTCTAGGAATGTTCTCTGGTAAAATAGGTGTCTAGGAATGTTCTCTGGTAAAATAGGCGTCTAGGAATGTTCTCTGGTAAAATAGGCGTCTAGGAATGTTCTCTGGTAAAATAGGCGTCTAGGAATGTTCTCTGGTAAGGCCTCTTAGCAAGTCGGCCTACAGGGAGCTCCTTTTGACAGTCCTCTTCCCAGTTGGCCATAGTGCAGAACACACACCAAAAACAGCTGAACAGTAGTCTCTCTCTCTCTCTCTCTCTCTCTCTCTCTCTCATTCTCTGCCTCTCTCTCTCTCTCTCTCGTTCTCTCTCTGCCTCTCTCTCTCTCTGCCTCTCTCTCTGCCTCTCTCTCTCTCTCGCTCTCTCTCTCTGCCTCTCTCTCTCTCTCTCTCTCTCTCCCTCTCTCTGTCTGTCTGTCTGTCTCTCTCTCTATCTCCCCCCCTCTCTTTGTGTTTGTTTGTTTGTATCTGTATGTGTGTGAATAAGCAGCAGAGGATAGAATGTGTGAGAGAGAAAGCTACTTTGCGTTGTGTGCCTTTGTCTTTGTCTTTGTCTGTGTGTGTGTAAGATGTTTTTTTATCAGTATATGACGTGAATAAGCAGCAAAGGGTAGAACGTGTCTGAGAGAGAAAGCTACTTTGCGTTGTGTGTGTGTGTGTGTGTGTGTGTGTGTGTGTGTGTGTGTGTGTGTGTGTGCGTGCGTGTGTGTGTGCATGTGTGCGCTTTTGTCTGTAAACTAGAGCATTGTTACTCTGGGTGTTGATGAAAACATGGCTGCCAGAAGCATGTGTGTTGTTGGGTGGGGATCAGACCCAGTGTTCCCCCTCGTGATCCCCGATTCCGGGCCACCGTTGCTGGGATCGCTGCCATGATCTGCCCTCCCTTCAGACAACCGCTGGCTTCTAGTCCGTCTTTGTTCTTTTCCCAAACTGGGGGATTTCTGCTCAAGGCACGATAGCAGTTCTGGAGTATTTGTTTATTCAATGGAAATGTGCGCTGTGAGATTAAAAATAAGGCATGTTGTTGTTGTTGCTGCGTCCTTGTTGGATAAATCTGATAGACAGTGGGACTTTCCAACTTGAAGAAACTAGATAGCATCCAGTTATTGTGTCTGCTTACATAAGGCAAATATTGAATTTGCAAATCAATGCGGTAAAAATCCCCAACGATTTGTACTTTTATTTCTGTGGCCTTGTTTGTTGTCTCTTAGTCTGAATCTGAAATATTGACTGACGCTTATTGTTGAGGGTGTTTTCCTTTCAGTGAGTGTAGATGTTATTGGTTAAGTTTCTCACATAGATTTTGTTCTTTGACAGCAAACAAAATACCGATGGCTCTTCTAGCGATAGAGTTCAAAATATAGATAACTCTTAGACAGAGATCATGGACGTTCTTCTGTCTTAATCAGTCAGGTTTTTGCTGAAGAAATCATTTGGTTTAGTGTCTTCATCTAGATTTAGCTCTGGCTAATGTCATGTCATAATGCCTCCATCCAAAACACAAGAGCCTCTTCTGATGTTAACATGGTCCTGTTTTCTGTTGCAGTTCCACTACCGATAAAACAGTCTTTAGGGGTAGAGCTCAAATCTGAAGGGTGCTATCACAAGGTTCCACCACCGATAAAACAGTCTTTAGGGGTAGAGCTCAAATCTGAAGGGTGCTATCACAAGGTTCCACTACCGATAAAACAGTCTTTAGGGGTAGAGCTCAAATCTGAAGGGTGCTATCACAAGGTTCCACTACCGATAAAACAGTCTGTAGGGGTAGAGCTCAAATCTGAAGGGTGCTATCACAAGGTTCCACTACCGATAAAACAGTCTTTAGGGGTAGAGCTCAAATCTGAAGGGTGCTATCACAAGGTTCCACTACCGATAAAACAGTCTTTAGGGGTAGAGCTCAAATCTGACGGGTGCTATCACAAGGTTCCTTTGTTGAGGGTGTGGGGGGTGGAGCAGTGATTGGGTACTGGACGATCTGATCACTTAGACACACTCCAAAGCAGAACACATATGGGCTTCAGTTCACACACACCCTAGAACATTTGTGTAAGATGTTGTGTTAGTGTGGAAGCTACAGTAAAATGGCCGCCCAATGTTATGCTGTTGATGCTAGAGTTTGAGCAGTGGCATTGTCCTCTGATTTCCTCCTTTACTGACTTCTGACCTGCATCCCTCTCTCCATCCATCTCTCCATCCATCACTCCATCCGTGGCCCACATTTACACCCCCCTGGTCACCTCTTCGCTCTGCCCTGGTCACTCCTCCTCTCCGCCTCATCTGTGTTCTCTTTTAGGACTGTCCAACTGTCCCCGCCTCCTTCCTCCTCCCTTCCTCCTCTTCCTCCTTTCCTGGGCCAATCAGAACGCTGTGCTCCAGGAAGCTGATGAAGTGACTCCGCCCCTCACTAACTCTTTCCGGAGATGGCTCCTCCCTCCACACGTTTTTTGCGTCCTTCTGTCTTTCTTTGTGATGCGTTTCCTGTCTTTGTGATGCGTTTCCTGTCACTGACTCTGTCTGTTTTATCCCAACTAACCAGGGAGGTGGGCGGGATTAACAATGTCGGGTAGTCATAGAAACGGACCGTACCAAGCTAGTATCCACAGTTAAACAACAATGTAGCAAAAACTGTCAAAAATGTCCCAAATTACCCTTTGCGTCAGTCACTCTCCTAGACATGGACACCGTATTTTTGATTAAAGTCAAAACTTTCTAACTAATTATATTATACTTATATCCTAATATCTTCATTTAGCATTTGCTTAGGACAACATTTTGCCACGTAACTCACACACACACTAACAATGTCACCTGTTAGAAGATCAGTGTCCGTTCCATACTCGACAGCACCTATGCAATGACCTGAGAGTGTTTGTCTTTAGTTTAGTTTAGTTTAGTTTAGTTTAGGTTTGTGTTTGGGTTTGTGTTGTGTTGCGATGAGCTTGCTCGTTTTTATATGACCTTGTGCCTCCTCCTGTACAGGTTACCATGTACATAGAAATGAGAATAAACTCTTTTTACCAGAGAATCTTACTGGCTTTTTTTCTGACTTTATTTTTATGTAGCAGAAAATATTCGATTTATGAGAAAAGTTAGGGAGGGAATTGTTGACATAACTATGTTGAGTAAGTCCAACAAGTTATTTTTTTGAGTATATTATTATGATTTAAAGAATCTTTCAACTGTTCATTTTAATGCTAATGTAATGTTTGTTATTGTTGCTGTTGTACATCGCTTTGGATAAAAGTGTCTGCTAAGCATACATCTAGATCTCTGTATAGATCATTTATCTTTATGTTTAGGATTAGAAGTATTTACTTACATTTATTTTCCTCTTATCTGATGTTACTTGTAAAGTTAATGTTCCAGATGTTTCAGATATACAGTAATATCCTCCCAAAACTATGTTGATAAGGTTACATTTTATATGGCCGAGCCCATCAATAGCACTGTGGCTGTTGTATCCTGCAGCTAGATATAAACTTCTAAACTTCAGACATTGATATTGTAACACATCTAAGAGTAACATTAGTTGTTAAACCCCTGCTGTCCGGAACAGACTGGTTTCTAATGGATCTTAGGAATTCCAGGTCAAACATTTTGATCTGCTTGGAGTCTGCCACACTTTCTATGTGACCCCAACCATGAAATGCAATTTGTCTAAAAGAGTCCATTTTTGTATCACCCGTCAGAATGGGCCCACCTGTGTGTGTGCGTGCGTGTGTGTGTGTCTCTGTGTGTGTGTGCGGGCATGTGTGTGTGTGTGTGTGTGTGTGTGTGCAGGTGTGTGTGTGCACGTGTGTGTGTGTGTGTGTGTGTGTGTGTGCACGTGTGTGTGTGTGTGTGTGTGTGTGTGTGTGCCCTGTGCTGCCGGGACTAACACAGATAGATGAGGCGGCGGCGCTCTGGTGGCGTGCGTGCTGAGGGCAGACGAGATGAGCGTCTAATTAAAGTGATGAATGCCCACATGGGCGCGGCCAGGCAGGACCCAACGATGGACGCACACCGTGACAGATCGCCCCAGGGCTGCTGGACGATGCCAGAGACGCCATAAGTGGGGACGGAGCGGGCCGCTTTAGAAAGGGCCTCATTCATCATCTCTTTAGCAGAGCAGGGGCTCAGACTGGAATTACTTTAAAGTGTGTGTGTGCTGCTGCTTTTATCACACACACACACACACACACACACACACACACACACATTTTATTGCTTTTATTTGAACCTTAACACAGGGGAAGAATTTATAGATCCAGATATTGATATGTTACCCGTCTAGACAGGTCTGATCAAACACAGAATGCTTTGTGCTATTCATCCTTGCACTGGTGGGTAAACATGACATCTTCTTCTCCCAGTGGATAAAACAACCTGTTATTGTAGAAATGGAGCAGGACTTTGCTTTATAGTTCACAGAGTTGCAGTCCACATAAAACAGTTTGTGCACATGTCCACGACTCAGAAACACAAGAATGATTAGTTCAGGGGGTCAGGATTTGACTGATTAGCTTCGCCGATTAGCAAGGCACTTCCTCGTCGCCATTTTCCAGAAATACATCATGTCCGGTGCCGTTTTCCCATAGTTTTCCTCATGCTGATTGGTGGCTGTTCCACTCTCAGCTCATGCACGAGCTTAGTGTGGGCACGAGCTCTCCTTCTGTACCTTACATCAATCAGTAACCTGCCACTTAATTGGCTAAGTAAAACGGCACCGGAAACAAGCCCCTTGAAACGCCATGTTGAAGCCTGAAAAAATCGTTCAATTTTGGCAATTTTCACTAGCCTAGCATTCCCATTGAAATGAATGGGGGCGGGACTTGTTCACTTTCTCCAGTTCTTATAGTACCTCCATGGATTAGTTTGAATTGAAGTCCCAGGTTTGTGATGCTGCCAACAAGTGGCTTGACTTACACTAACACATGCACAGACAACATGGGCTGTAGATAGGAAAGCAAATCAACACACTGACCTCCTGACACACAGTCACACTCGTTAGTACAAGCTAATCTGTACTCTACTACATTCTACACTACTACTGTAACATGGCCCCATGCCCCTACATTCACACACACACACACACACACGCGCACGCACACACACACACATGCACACATACCTACATACACTTACACACACACACACACACTTACACTTACACACACACACACACACACACTTACACACACACACACACACCCTCTCTCTCTCTCTGTCTGAGGTGTGTGTGCGTGCTCCCTGCAGGGTGTGCGGACCTGATGAGCCTGGAGACGATGAGCACGCAGGAGAGGAAGCGGCAGGGCTACATCCACGAGCTCATCCAGACCGAGGAGCGCTACCTGGAGGACCTGGAGCTGGTGCTGGAGGTACCTCACCTGGGCCCACCCCCAAGACCTCACCTGGGCCCCGCACACCTCACCTGGGCCCCGCCCCCAACACCTCACCTGGGCCCACCCCCAAGACCTCACCTGGGCCCACCCCCAAGACCTCACCTGGGCCCCGCACACCTCACCTGGGCCCCGCCCCCAACACCTCACCTGGGCCCACCCCCAAGACCTCACCTGGGCCTCTGACACCTCACCTGAACCCCTAACATGTCACCTGGCTCCACCCCTAACACCTCACCTGGGCCCCGCCCACCTCACCCGGCTCCACCCCTAACGCCTCACCTGGCCCCGCCCCTAACATCTCGTCTGGCCCCGCCCCCACACATCACCGACCCCGCCCACCTCACCTGGGCCCCATCCCTAACGCCTCACCTGGCTCAACCCCTAACACCTCACCTAAACCCCTAACACCTCACCTAAACCACTAACACCTCACCTAAACCCCTAACACCTCACCTAAACCCCTAACACCTCACCTGAACCCCTAACACCTCACCTAAACCACTAACACCTCACCTAAACCCCTAACACCTCACCTAAACCACTAACACCTCACCTGAACCACTAACACCTCACCTAAACCACTAACACCTCACCTAAACCCCTAACACCTCACCTAAACCCCTAACACCTCACCTAAACCACTAACACCTCATCTAAACCCCTAACACCTCACCTAAACCCCTAACACCTCACCTGAACTCCTAACACCTCACCTGAACTCCTAACACCTCACCTGAACCCCTAACACCTCACCTAAACACCTAACACCTCACCTAAACCCCTAACACCTC
>NC_085005.1:31072306-31074806 GCF_963854185.1 Sardina pilchardus
GCACCAAACGGTCCATTCGTACCAAAACCTCTTAGTTTGGTTCGTTTTCGTTGGTGTGAAAGCATTAATCGCACTCGGGTGCGCACCAAAACAAGCGGACCGAGACCTCCAAAAAGAGGAGGTCTCGGTCCGCTTGACTCCGCACCAAAAGTAGACCTCTGGTGCGGTCCCTCTGGTGAGAACGCGAACTGGGGTCCAAACCATAGACTGTAGGTCAAAATAGTGAGTCAAAATTGAACATTGAGAAAAAAATCAATCAGACTAATTTTGGTTCGTTTTCTGGTGTGAAAGCGGACCTCACTGGAGTCTATATGCTACATAATAACAATTTCACTGCCTGAAGCGGACCAAATAATCGAATTAGTGGTGTGAAAGCGCCCTAACACTTCATCAGGTCATGTGTGTATGTGTATTGTACTGTAGAATGTATGGGAAGGTTTTAAGTCATGTTTTTTTGTCCCAAAGATCAGTGAGATGGAGCTTTTGCTTAGTTATTCTGGATGCATTGATAGAATTCATTGGTTAAGCAGAATGTTTGTATCATCGCAAATTAGTTGCAAATGGGAATTTGTGTGTGTGTGTGTGTGTGTGTGTGTGTGTGTGTGTGTGTGAGTGTTGAAGAGCTGTATTGTTGTCCTGTTCCCTGCAGCCCGTCTTCCTGAATGAGGTCCTGGTGAAGATGCCCTCTGACCCCTCCAGCAACGAGCCCGTCTTCCACATCTCACACATCGACCGCGTCTACACACTCAGGGCCGACAGCATCAATGAGAGGTCTCACACACACACACACACACACACACACACACACACATCTCACACATCGACCGCGTCTACACACTCAGGGCCGACAGCATCAATGAGAGGTCTCACACACACACACACACACACACACACACATCTCACACATCGACCGCGTCTACACACTCAGGGCCGACAGCATCAATGAGAGGTCACTCACACACACACACACACACACACACACACACACATCTCACACATCGACCGCGTCTACACACTCAGGGCCGACAGCATCAATGAGAGGTCACTCACACACACACACACACACACACACACACACACACACACACACATCTCACACATCGACCGCGTCTACACACTCAGGGCCGACAGCATCAATGAGAGGTCTCACACACACACACACACACACACACACACACACACACACACACACACACACATCTCACACATCGACCGCGTCTACACACTCAGGGCCGACAGCATCAATGAGAGGTCACACACACACACACACACACACACACACACACACACACACACACACACACAGAGTGATGTGCCGTCTGAAAACAGACTCACACACAGTTCATGCACATAACTGCCAATACATGTCACAGCCAGCACCACAAAAGCCATACTGAAGATATATTATTGACTCATGGTCACACACACACACACACACACACACACACACTCTTGACTTTTGATGATGATGCTCTGCAAAGATAGCTATGCTAATCCTATGCTGTAGCCTTCTGTGTGCTTTACTATGTCATTACTTATCATATTATAATTATACTGTATACATACAGTATACTGTATATTAGTGACTTTTGTATTATAATTATATCCATAGAGTGTATACTGTATATTATTGACTTTTATATTATACTTATATCCATAGAGTATACTGTACATTATTGACTTATGTATTATTATAATCATAAACATAGAGTATACTGTATATTATTTACTCACCGGTATATTATTATGACCATATTCTCCACTGACAGTGCTGCTGTAGGCATGTGGCTGTGTGTGTGGCTGTCAGAGAGGCCGTATCTACTGTACCCCCATGAGGGCTGGATTAGGGGAATAGAAGGGTTAGTCCTGATGTATGGAGCTTTAATGAGGATGCTGTCAGGGTCATGTGTTGCCGCGGTGACGTGAATCGATGTGCTCTTGCATCAGGACCGCCTGGGTGCAGAGGATCAAAGCAGCGTCGGAGCACTTCATCGCCACGGAGAAGAAGAAGAGAGAGAAGGCCTATCAAGGTGAGCCAATAGCACGCTCTCTATACCTCGCTCTCTCTCTCTCTTTCACTCTCTCTATCCCCCTCTCTCTCTCTCCCTCTCGGCACGGAGAAGAAGAGAGAGAAGGCAAGGTGAGCCAATAGCACGCTCTCTCTCTCTCACTCTCTCTCTCGCCCTTTTCCCTCTCTCTCTCTTTCTGTCTCTTCCGCCCTTATCCCTCTCTCTCTTCCTCTCTCCCTCTCTCTCTTTCTTCCTCACTCTCTCTCATTGAATACCGCTCCCTTTGTTTCCTTAGTCTCAGTGAACTCTCACTCTCTCTGTCTGTGATCTGATCCAAGGTTGAACTTGTGAGCTTAACTTAATTGCATCTCTGTGTGTGTGTGTGTGTGTGTGTGTGTGTGTGTGTGTGTGTGTGTATGTGTGTGTGATCATGTCCCTGCTGGCAGCTCGCTCTCTCAAGTCCAGTGGTATCGGGCGCTTGCTGGTGACTG
>NC_085005.1:31077306-31099806 GCF_963854185.1 Sardina pilchardus
ACTCACAAGTGAGGACGCTAATGTTTTACACTGATCCCGGGCCAGAATGGCGTGCATTCGGACTAGCACTCACAAGTGAGGACGCTAATGTTTTACACTGATCCCGGGTCAGAATGGCGTGCATTCGGACTAGCACTCACAAGTGAGGACGCTAATGTTTTACACTGATCCCGGGTCAGAATGGCGTGCATTCGGACTAGCACTCACAAGTGACCACGCTAACGTTCTACACTGATCCCGGGTCAGAATGGCGTGCGTTCGGACTGGCACTCACAAGTGACCACGCTAACGTTTCACACTGATCCCGGGTCAGAATGGCGTGCATTCGGACTAGCACTCACAAGTGAGGACGCTAATGTTTTACACTGATCCCGGGCCAGAATGGCGTGCATTCGGACTGGCACTCACAAGTGAGGACGCTAATGTTTTACACTGATCCCGGGTCAGAATGGCGTGCATTCGGACTAGCACTCACAAGTGAGGACGCTAATGTTTTACACTGATCCCGGGTCAGAATGGCCTGCGTTCGGACTAGCACTCACAAGTGAGGACGCTAATGTTTTACACTGATCCCGGGCCAGAATGGCGTGCATTCGGACTGGCACTCACAAGTGACCACGCTAACGTTTCACACTGATCCTGGATCAGAATGGCGTGCGTTCGGCCTGGCATTTATAAGTGACCACACTAACGTTTTACACTGATCCTGGATCAGAATGACATGCGTTCGGACTGGCTTCCGTGTCTCTCCGGATGGCCTCAGTGCAGCAAGGTTATATTGTCACATGAAGAGCCATGGATGTGTGGAACGGGATCCTGTTGTTCTTATTTGTCTGCTATTCATGGGGCCTCTCGTGACTGATGAAAGCCACTCCCACTAAAACAACCCCAACCAATCAGGACAGAAGGGCTTGGAGCTGGTCGCCCAATCAGAGACTGTGGAATGCCTGTGTTGTGTTCCTAGAGCCCTGCTGACTCAGGTCCACTGGCAGATGGAAATCTGCTCTTAACGTGCGACAGAATCTGTTCCCGAGTCAGCTGATTCCACTGATAGCACTCTTATCAGTGTTGACACTAACCTCCAGCAGTGCTAACAGGCCCGGCGCTGATCAAGTGCCTCATATTATCACAGCAGCCCTGCCAGCATTGCTTTACTCCCACCAGGCCACTGCTGCTCTCAGTCTCCTGTTTAGTTTTTATGTGCGTGTCGTCAGCTTAGTACATTTCCTGGGGCAGTTTTATGTGACTTGCCAAAGGAAAATAAGAGGAAAATAGATGCAGGCTGTTCTAACACTCTTTAAGGGGGCTAAATTATCCTAATTTAAGAGAGCTTTTTAGAGCTGATGTGAGTTTGCACGGAACAAAAATAACATTCTGCCAATCTGCTTTTTAGCATTGCTGGTGGACCGGAATCACAAAACTTAAGATAACGAACAGATGTAGCTTCAACATTTATCCAATGTGATGACAATGTATCTTTTCATTTTATTTGCATGTTTTAAATACATGAGGATTTATCCATTTCCCTGTAACTCACACTCACACTCACAGCCTCCGACAAGATGGATGGCCTCTGCAACACATGCAAAATAAATCTACCTTTCCAAAGTCTCTGACGTCTTTTGATATTTGCAGATGACATTTCAAGGTAATCTGGTGAAAGGTCAGGTAGCTGTCAGCGTCTGAAGTCCTTATCCTGCGTTACGCCGACGGAGGTGACCTGAAGTCACGCCAGGGATGCTGTCACGGTAACAATGTTGGACGGGGTGACCATGTCAAGCATGTCAATCATATCTTTCAGGCTGGAGGATAAAAGCTCACAGCTGCAACTAAACAGGATGGTGCACAGGATGTAAATATTTATAGTACTTTATATTCAGCATACTTATATATATGAAAATTATGGTCAATATATTATTTTTTATTTCCCTCCACTCCCATCAAACGGTAATTGTAGAGCTATAGATTATGTATTTAGGTTCATTAAAAGTCTCCCTCCATTGGTGTCTTAAGCTTTCATTCTCTCACATCTAGTTGTGAGAAGAAAAAAAAAGAAAAAAACAACCTCACAAACATAACCAAAGAGCACTCAAAAGACAACTTCTTTGATGAGTAATTACTGTGTCTGAATGACATGAGATGTGTAAGAACCTGCCCTGTTCCCCATCAGTAAGAACCTCCCCTGTTCCCCCTCAGTAAGAACCTCCCCTGTTCCCCATCAGTAAGAACCTCCCCTGTTCCCCCTCAGTAAGAACCTCCCCTGTTCCCCACTCAGTAAGAACCTCCCCTGTTCCCCCTCAGTAAGAACCTCCCCTGTTCCCCATCAGTAAGAACCTCCCCTGTTCCCCACTCAGTAAGAACCTCCCCTGTTCCCCCTCAGTAAGAACCTCCCCTGTTCCCCATCAGTAAGAACCTCCCCTGTTCCCCCTCAGTAAGAACCTCCCCTGTTCCCCCTCAGTAAGAACCTCCCCTGTTCCCCATCAGTAAGAACCTCCCCTGTTCTCCCCCTGTTCCCCTCTCAGTAAGAACCTGCCCTGTTCTCCCACTCAGTAAGAACCTCCCCTGTTCTCCCCCTCAGTAAGAACCTCCCCTGTTCTCCCACTCAGTAAGAACCTCCCCTGTTCTCCCCCTCAGTAAGAACCTCCATCACTCTAAAGACTCACCCCCGGGCTACACCAGGTTTGCCACTGAAGCGCTTCATTCACAGGGCATAAAAAGAGACTTTTAGAAGACTGATCGGATTGTTTCCTCAGCGTACTGGTTGGGGGAACCGTACTGGGTGTAACCAGTTCCATTGACCACAGTGGAAGCTACCTGTTGCAGTGGACGCAACGTGAACGGAGCGCTTAAGTGACGTGACCGGTGTAGCCTCCCCGACAGGCAGGTATTCCCGTACCTGCATGGGTCTAAGAGGAGGCGCTGTGACTGAAGCTCAAATGCGGCTCAGTGTCCAGACAGCAGGAAGTGTATTCATGTGGTCATGTGATCCTTACAACAGCACCAGGAAGTGAACGAACATGAGGTCAGGTGTTCCAGAGGGCAGGTTTTAATGGGACGGGTCAGTGTCTTGTAGTGGACCAGCACTGTCGCTCGTAACATCTCGCGTCGTCTGCGGTGCCGTAAAGGACGTTCTTGCCCCTGGTGATAGAACATGAGCACTGGTCAGGGAAATCCAACACATCTACACTTGACCAATCACAACAGACATGATGACCACCACATCTACTCTTGACCAATCACAACACACATGATGACCACCACATCTACTCTTGACCAATCACAACACACATCTACACTTGGCCATTCACCTGTTGTCACACATCGTGGGAATTGCTCATTTTGGGCAAACCTGCAGGATTGTTGCTGTTAATAACAACACCAGATCAGTTCATGCTGAACAGCAGAGTGGACATGGCATGTTACCAGAGAGGGTTAAAGCGGATAGTAATGAAGGATCTCTGATGTTACTCTACAGTAGGCCAATGCCACCCGGAGGTCATTTCTGCACGGTTCACCTGTTTGGCCTCCAGGGGGAGTGGTCGCTCTGCGGCGGGATGCCCAGGGAGGGGCGCTGGAGCCGGGGCTCGTGAGAGCGGCAGCGTGGGGGAGGGTGGAGGCTCCGTCTCAGGGTCTCCTCCACCTGCGTCCGTGTGTACACCTGGCCTGCAGAGGCAAAGGTAAGCACAGACCAGGGCTTTTAGGCAAAGGTAAGCAGCACAGGTGTGAGCTTTCATCTTGGTAAAGTAGTGTTTGCCTGTGTGTGTGTGTGTGTGTATATGTGTGTGTGTGTGTGTCTCTGTGTGTGTGTGTGTGTGTGTGTGTGTGTGTGTGTGTGTGCGCATGAGGAGTGTTCAAGACGCCTGTCTCTGTAAGTAACCTGTCTGGCAGCGAAGCACCACCCTCTTTTCCTTCATCCTGTCTCGTGATTGGATGAACAGGGGGTCCTTCAAGACTGGGGTCGTGACCTGGTGTAGTTAGGAAGTAATAAAAAAAAAATGAATAGTTGTTTACGTGGTAAGTTACCGAAAGACAAGATACAAGATGTCATGACTACTACTGTGGCTGTACAGATACACTCGATAGTGTGCATCAGAGTGGTTAGGATACTCAGTAGTGTGCATCAGAGTAGCTAGGATACTCAATAGTGTGCATCAGAGTGGTTAGGACGCTATAGTGTGCATCAGAGTGGTTAGGATACTCAATAGTGTGCATGAGAGTGGTTAGGATACTCAATAGTGTGCATCAGAGTAGCTAGGACGCTATAGTGTGCATCAGTGCGGCTAGGATACTCAATAGTGTGCATGAGAGTGGTTAGGACAGAACAAAGCTTTGATGTTTTGCTCGGGTAATAAGAGCAGAGGAGGACATTGTTACCTTGGAGGTGTAGGCATGGATACTGTCTAACAGGAAGGGGTCGTACTCTTGGGGGTCGTAGGTGTCCAGGAACACATACCCCTGAGGAGAGACAGGGCAACTCATCAGCATACACTGACAGAGTGACAGCTGCTGTTAAGCACTGTCTAACAGTGCCACCTAGTGGTGAACTGGAAAACAGCTCATATCTCCACACAGTACAGGAGTGGTTTTTAAAACCTCATCATAACATAGTTACGCATACATTTGCCCTTTTGTCCCATGACATGTTTTTTGTCACATTCAGTGAACCTCTCCTCACTATCCACTAGCTGCCTATCCCATTAGACAACTAGAAAAGCACTCAGAGAGTGCAAACCTCCGCCTAGCCAACACATGTAACCGCCTCCTGCATCCATGCGGAGATACGGATCACTCCCAAAACGTATCCATAACTTCTTGAGTTATCTTGCGAACAAACAAACAGACAGACAGACAGACAGACAAACAAACCAACAACCCTTGATGAGAACATAACCTCCTTGGTGGAGGTAAAAGTGTCTGCTAAGAAATTTAAATGGGAACATAAACATACACAAACCAGCTGACTCCACCTTCAAAGCTGGTTGCCCTCATAGCAACAGTACTGGGGGGTATTCCAAGTACATGGTTTAGTGACAAACCTGGGTAAGTTAAAGGGATAATCCGGAGTGAAATGCACTTTAGATCAAATTTTCGGACTATTGGGAGTACATACGTTGAGTTGACACCAAAATCATGTCATTCGGATGTATTTTGAGAATGTTCGAGTTCACCGTTTTTAGCCAAAACTCGTTAGCCTGGAAGTGACCGGGGCAAGTCCTTTCGCCGCTACAAAACACTATTTTTATACCTCTTCTACTGTTCCAACCAACACTACACTTACGTGGTAGTGAGTAGAGGGTCCCTAAAGCCAAACCGAAGTATCCCCACGTCTTTATGTGGTCGGATAGAGAGTCCAGAATGAATTGAATCGAGTCCGTACCTTTCCGGAAATGTTATTAAAATGTTGTTAACGCGTTGCTAGCTGCAGCAGTGACATTTCCGGAAATGTACTGACTCGATTAAATTCATTCTGGACTCTCTATCCGACCACATTAAGACGTGGGGATACTTCGGTTTGGCTTTAGGGACCCTCTACTCACTACCACGTAAGTGTAGTGTTGGTTGGAACCGTAGAAGAGGTATAAAAATAGCGTTTTGTAGCGGCGAAAGGACTTGCCCCGGTCACTTCCAGGCTAACGAGTTTTGGCTAAAAACGGTGAACTCGAACTTTCTCAAAATACATCCGAATGACATGATTTTGGTGTCAACTCAACGTATGTACTCCCAATAGTCCGAAAAATTGATCTAAAGTGCATTTCACTCCGGATTATCCCTTTAACTCAGAGTGAGGGGTAAACCTCCTAATAGAAGACTGTAAGACTTTATTCTCCCAACAATACAATGCCATAGGGCTCTTGTTGTAGGAGGTTTACCATTTACTTTGAGTTAACTTACCCAGGTCTGTCACTAAACCAGGTACTTGGAATACCCCCCTGATCTATTGAGAACCAGGGATTGCGTTGATGCCCTCCACCATGTTAGCACGAGCACACCTTGGCGTTACACGAGCGCATTATCACGAGCGTGTTAGCACGAGCGTGTTAGCATGCACACCTTGGCGTTGCACGAGTGCGTTATCACGAGCGCGTTAGCGTGCGCACCTTGGCGTTGCAGTGGTGGATGTAGTGCAGCAGCATGCTCCTGAGCCTGTGGGTGTGGTGTGTGTGGTGTGTGTGGTGTGTGTGCGCACCTTGGCGTTGCAGTGGTGGATGTAGTGCAGCAGCATGCTCCTGAGCCTGTGGGTGTGTGTGTGTGGTGTGTGGTGTGTGTGCTCCTGGGTCATGTGCTGCTCCACGCCGCGCTGGATGGGCGTCCACACCTCCTCCGTCCAGCGCTTCAGCAGCAGCTCCCGCCGACACTGGTCCCGCGTCTGATGACCACGCAACCTCTGCTCCACCTCCTGCTGAGGCAACGGGGATAATAATAATAATAATAATAATAATAATAATATTCATAATATTCAAAATATTTATAGAGCACTTCTAAACATAGCTACAATGCGCAACCTCTGCTCCACCTCCTGCTGAAGCAACGGGGAGAATAAAAATAAGTACAAAAGCACACAGAGAGCGCAGACCTCCGCCTGTATTGTTCGTCCTAGGTTGCCAGCACGTGAAGCAGTACAACATTTGGGGAGTGATCCGTAATTTCTGACCTTCCCTGAAAATTTCGTCGAAATCCATCCATTACTTTTTGAGTTATCTTGCAAACAGACAGACAAACAGACAGACATACAGACAAACAAACCCAGATGAAAACATAACCTCCTTGGCGGAGGTAATAATAATAATAATAATAATAATAATAATATTTATTTATAGAGCACTTCTAAACATAGCTACAATGTGCTTTTGAATGATCATTATAGTGACCAACACTCACTATCCCACTAGGGACGTTCAACTCCACCTGGTCTGGCGGGTATTCCAAGTACCTGGTTTAGTGACAAACCTGGGTAAGCTAACTCACAGTACCGTAAGTGGTAAACCTCCTACAACAAGAGCCCTATGGTATTATTTTCTCAGGAGAATGAAGCCATACAGCTCTCCTATTAGGATGCTTACCCCTTACTCTGAGATAACTTCAGGTTTATCACTAAACCAAGTACTTGGAATACCCCCTGAACTCATAGGAATACCCCCTGAACTCATAGGACTTACTGTATCCTGCTTGGGTGGGGATGCCTCGTGAGCATTGCTCTATAATACAACAACAATGCAGTCTCGTTTCCAGTTCCAATTGATCTAACTAGTACTGTCTATTATCAATATGTTAGTAACAAGGTTTCCACTGCTATTGTCCAATAGTATTAGATTATACAAGTAATTGAGAAATGTACTGTACTACATACTAGCATGTGAAACGGTACATAACCAATACATGAGATAGTATATAACATCATATAAAACATAACCGCCTCCTGGATCAAGACACTGATACGGATCATTCCCAAAATTTTGTTTTTTCCTTGGGTCATTTCAGACCTTTCCTGAAAATTTCATCGAAATCCACCCATAACTGTATGCATAACATTTAAACAAACAAGCAAACAAACCCCTATGAAAACATAAGCTCCTTGGCGGAGGTAATAAACCTGGCCTTTCTCCTGTGGTACCTTCACAAATGTGCTTTCTGTGTCCAGCAGGGGCTGAGCGATGGCCTTCAGGTCCTGCTGCTCCACCTCAAGCTGTTTCTGTTGGAGAATCACAAACACGCCGGAATAAACTGAATAAACACACTGCAGAACTGTGAGTGATGTAAATATCATTAATTGCTTTGGGGATGAATAAGGTTATCTATCTATCTATCTATCTATCTCTATAATAATAATAATAATAATAATAATAATAATAATACATTTTATTTATTTTTATTTATAATGCACTTTATATCAGTGATCTCTATCTCTCTTTCTCTCTGTCTGTCTGTCTGTATGTCTGTCTAAACAAGTATGCATACTGAACTAACTAGCTCTTGTCTGATCATAATTTCCCTTTGGGGATGAATTACTGTAGGTCTCTCTCTCTCTCTCTCTCTCTCTCTCTCTTTCTCTCTCTCTTTCTCTTTCTCTTTATCTCTCTCTCTCTCTCTCTCTCTCTCTCTCTCTCTCTCTCGACTGCACATGGTAGTGGTAGTGTGTGGTCCTGTTAGATAGTCTAGTGTGTGTGTGTGTGTGTGTGTGTGTGTCCTGCCATGTCTGTGCTGTGGTAGGCCTACCCTGAGTGAGTTGTAGGAGATCCAGGTAGTGTGTGGTCCTGTTAGATAGTCTAGTGTGTGTGTGTGTGTGTGTGTGTGTGTGTGTGTGTGTGTGTGTGTGCTGCCATGTCTGTGCTGTGGTAGGCCTACCCTGAGTGAGTTGTAGGAGATCCAGGCGGTCGGGCCAGCCCTGCAGCTCTTGGCTGTGGTGTTCAGACACTTCCCTTTAAAGTACGGCACCGATCTCCCCTCTGAGCCTGAGACCAGAGGCTCCCTCTTGATACTCACTGGTGACTGAGGAGGCAGAAACAATAGTCTATAGCACAATGGCTGGCCTATATTCCCAAGCCAGTAGTCATCTGGTATACACCAGCCTTAACTGATCCTCAGTGTATTGTAGGAGACAACTTTCAGGTCACAAAACATCCCGAGATATTCAAGAATTAATAATTTCTCTTTTGAATTACTCAGATGCAATATTATTCATATGAAATATGAATCATCCTGAATTGAAGGTATTCTGTTACCACTTCAACAAATCAGACTAAATCAGAGACTAAATGGAGACAGGGAGTTGTGCGATCTAATGTCGCCCCCCACCCCATCACATGGCCCGTTCGCCAGATCATTCAGCATCCCACACCCTGATACAACACACTACAGGGCCCCAGACAAAACCAAGGTAGCGATGCATGCAGGCTACAGGTGTCCGCTGCAAACGGATCCACCCTGGG
Organism: Sardina pilchardus; assembly: GCF_963854185.1. NCBI lineage: Eukaryota > Metazoa > Chordata > Actinopteri > Clupeiformes > Clupeidae > Sardina > Sardina pilchardus. Next base: position 31,086,234 of record NC_085005.1, read on the forward strand.
TGGGGACCGTGCGAACATGCCCTTGGGCTCATGCGAGGACACGGCCGCTGAATTATTACTGAGTACAGGCGCACTCACGCGGCTCCTCACACGGGCGCGCGGGGTTGGGGTGGATACGGCGGGAGTGGGGTTGAGAGGGTGGGGTAATCGTCCTCAGTTGAGCAAAGAAAAACACACGCACACACACAGCAAACATGTAGGCTGTTGACTACGTGCACAAGGCCAACGGCCACTGGCGATTTCTGAGGCGCAACAACAGACGCCAAAGTTTAGAATATCTGTATGTTAAGGAGCAACGACCACCAGTGAAATAAAACCACACAGGCGTATTGTTTCTGCTTACAATGTAGGCCTGTTCGTAGCCTAAACCTCCATACAAATATTCCAAAAAGTGCCGCAGAGTTGGGAGCCTTACCTTTGATCTGATGAGACATGCAGGGGTTACTTTTTTGTGGACGGTGATGACACCCATGTTCTTCTCTTTCAGTGGCATGGCTTAAGAAACACACAGTAGATAGATAGCTCTTTAACAGTCTGCGAATATTGTTGTATTTCTGTGTACTGAAATATTTAAAGAAAAAAAAGAATGTAAAATCACTTGGTGGATTCTGTGAATCTGACCTGCAGTTTCATTCAGTTGGCGGATGATGAAACAAAAACCATCCCAAGAACAGGTGTCGCGTTCCACTCGGCTAGGCTTTGTTGTGAGTGTCTCTAGGCTGGAAATGAGTAGCATTGTGTTTAGACTGTAGGCCTAGGCTTAAACAGTTCGAGAAATTATTTTTCAAGTGAATCATTTCGCCTTGGCCGCTGTAATATGCGTATGGTGTCATGCGTAACAGAACATGAATGTTTGCAATATGAGAACTGTATTGGAGCGCTGATAAACACAACAAGCCTATCTTCTCCCCAAATTGTTCTATAGAGCGTATGAGCGTCTAACATGTCTTACTGTCTTCCTCAGGGTGCCAAGTCTCCAGCAGCGCTCCTCTACGCGTTGGCTACAGGTGGCAAAGCGCAGCTGGCATTTACCCGACTCTGCGGAGCTCGCCGGTGCCCCAGGACTCGCTCTCTCCGATGTCGATCCACCTCGAACGCTCCTCTCCTTGCGTGCCCTTTGTTGCTATGGTGATATCACACGTGGACAAGTGGAATTTTAAGAGCATTCGTTGCTGGTTTACGGGCGTGTTGACCTCTCTCAAGAGAAGGAGATCTTTGCTCTCTCTTTAGGAGCCGTTTAGGTTGCCATGTCATGTGGCTAAATACAGAAATTGAAAAGGGGTTTGAGGGTTAGTTTCTGACATTAGCCTACGCAAAAAGATATTACCATGCAGTTTGTAAGAGATTATCACTTTAACCTCACACTGACACGGTCACAGAGCACAGTCCAAAACTAGGCTACTGAAATAGCACACATCTAGGCCTATCCTATTTCTATTTCCAAGGCGTTTGGTATGCTGAAAAGGTACAACGTAGGCAACGATACCCAGAGCAAAAATCCAGCAGGAAACTATTATTCTGGTGGGAATGAAAAATTAATATTTTTAGACAAGACCTGCAAGTGCAACATAAACATTTAATCAGTGGTGGACAGTAACGAAGTACATGTAATTCGTTACAATACTTAAGTAGCATATAGATGTATCTGTACTTTACTTAAGTATTTATATTTGGTGAGACTTTGTACTTTGACTCCACTACATTTCTAAGTGAAAACTCGTACTTTTACTCCGTTACATTTATGAAAAACCCTCTCGTTCCATTTTGCCAAAGTGAATCACATGTCCAAACTTTGGCCTGCTACGCACTTCAGTGCGGCCCACCGAGCATGCATTCGTTTATCATAGATCCGGCCCGCCACGCACCTAGGCTGTCATTGCCTGTTCGCTATTTTTTTTTCCATTAATGTGTAAAAATGAGTAAAAATTAGTAAAAATGAGTAAAAATCAAACTGCTAAAGACACCAATTTTCTTTGTGATTGAAGAATGTATCGTAAATAAATAAATCTTCTTCCTTAAATGCTAGGGGGAAGGAAGTATTTGACCCCCTATGTAACCCTATGGGAATTGGTTAACATAGGGGCAGGCAGATTTTTATTTTTAAAGGCCAGCTATTTCATGGATCCAGGATATATGCATCCTGATAAAGTTCCTTTGGCCGTTGGAATTAAAATATAATTAAAATCATCACATACCCTTCACCATAGCTAGAGATTGGCATGGTGCTTTTTCCAGTAGGCCTATTAGCCTGTTTGATTTGCATTGAACTCATTGAGCATCAAACAGGCTAATAGGCCTACTGGAAAAAGCACCATGGCAAGTTTGTTTGCAGTTTGATTTTTACTAATTTTCTGAATTAAGGCATTAAGATCAATTGTCAATGGATGATTTTATATTCCTCTTTTTAGGCAACTTTAGCATGGTGATCTCCCCACTGTAGATAGCTTTTAATGCTTTGTGCTTATACTCTTATTAATAGACAAATGTAAGAAACTATTTGAAGAGTGGCATTAGTATTTTACCTTATATAAGATGATTTAGCAGGAGCTTTGATGCGAAAATGATTCATTATAATTATAATTAAGCCATTAGAACCATAATTCATTGAAGTACTTTTACTTTTAATACTTAAGTATATGTGAAGACAAATACTTTTATACTTCTACTTAAGTGAAAATTCAAAGTGGGTACTTTCACTTTTACTCAAGTAATATTTGACACAAGGTATCTATACTTTCACTTAAGTACATAATCAATGTACTTCGTCCACCACTGCATTTAATTATACAGGTGCCTATAATCAGTTTCACCCTTGGTTCTCACTGGGACTTTCAGGTGATACGGGACCAGATAGGCTACATTTCAGATGCAGACATTCTGTAATCTGTAATTTGATCAAATATACATTTAAACAGCTGTAATTATAATATAACAACCACACAAAATCACATTAGTGCAAATACTTTATTGTTACACAATTTAAAGGTCATATACCGAGACAGACAGTCACCATAATTCAACAACGTGTTGAAACATTTTGTTGTTGTTTTTTTTAAACAGCATCTATTACAGAACATACTGATGAGGTCACTTAGATTAGGCCATCTGGGAATGCTCCCTTCAAATCACAGCACAGACCTTTATATAAAATCAAGTATTATTTGTATCAGGAGCTAGGCTACATGTTAGTGCATGTCTCAACTTCTAGGACATATTGTTATATAACGATTGGCAGTGGTTAGGCTGAAGTCTTTATGTATGATGTCAGTCCTGTCAGCCTCAGAATGTCATGATGTTAGAAAAGTCTGTATAACAATGGATGAACTGATAATGAGAAAATAATGACATTACGTCTCTCTCTCTCTCTCTCTCTCTCTCTCTGTGTGTTAGTGTTAGTGGTGTGTGTGTGTGTGTGTGTGTGTGTGTGTGTGTGTGTGTGTGTGTGTGTGTGTGTGTGTGTGTGTGTGTGTGTGTGTGTGTGTGTGTGTGTGTGTGCGTGCCTGTGTGTGTGTGTGTGTGTGTCACAGTTTCCAGTTGAAAAAGTGACAGATTGAAATACTGTTTGGCAGACGGAAGCCCATAGTGGCCCGGCGCGTATGTGACGGTGGAGGTAGTTTGAGACGGAGCCAGAGTGTTGTGTGTGTTCACACAGGAAGTGCATCCATGCGTCCAGGCACACGCACTTCCTCTATCTCACAGTCTGGAGAAGGCTGCTGACTGGGCAGGTCTCCTCCCCGCTGGGGAGATAAAATAAAACACCACACCATTAGACTATTACAACCATAGCAGGACTATTACTCAGGCAAAACACCACACCATTAGACTATTACAACCATAGCAGGACTATTACTCAGGCAAAACACCACACCATTAGACTATTACAACCATAGCAGGACTATTACTCAGGCAAAACACCACACCCTTAGACTATTACAACCATAGCAGGACTATTACTCAGGCAAAACACCACACCATTAGACTATTACAACCATAGCAGGACTATTACTCAGGCAAACACCACACAGTTAGACTATTACAACCTTAGCAGGACTATTACTCAGGCAAAACACCACACCGTTAGACTATTACAACCATAGCAGGACTATTACTCAGGCAAAACACCACACCATTAGACTATTACAACCATAGCAGGACTATTATTCAGGCAAAACACCACACCATTAGACTATTACAACCATAGCAGGACTATTACTCAGGCAAAACACCACACCGTTAGACTATTACAACCATAGCAGGACTATTACTCGGCAAAACACCACACAGTTAGACTATTACAACCATAGCAGGACTATTACTCGGCAAATCACCACACACACACACACACACACACACATTTATTACAATGCATATGATACAAGACAGCAAAATACGATGAAATAAATGAAAAATACAGATCTCGTACCCAAAATGTCTCCAATTCTCTGGATGTCAGCTTTGTTCACTCTAAACTTACTCTGGTCACCTCTGAAACAGCAAGACAAGAGCAGCATCTTAGCATCACATCTCGTCCTACTGTAAATGTCATGATGCAATGAGAGAAGGAATGTAACCGTTACGTTTTTATTTTCGTTACAGCGTTCATCCTCAAGAGTGTGGAGAGAACGTTCCTCTGCGTGTCGGACGACAGAGCCTCACAGGTGTTGAGTTCACCTGCGGGAGGGGATTTCAAAGAGTCGTGACATTACTGAGGATACCCATGTTAATCGGGGGATTTGACTTGATGTGCAGCAGTCGCCTGTAGCCGGCTGACTGCATAACGTGGTTATTTCTGAGATTCTGAGATGTTTTCCAACTGGAATTGCACGCACGTCATGGTTGAAAACGTATCAGAATCGCAGAAATAATCACATTTTGAAGTCACCTTAAGATGGCTGCAGGTGACTACATCAAGTCGAATTCCCCTAATGTAACCGGCCTACTATGGCTGGCCACACTATGAGCATTTGAAGTCCAACAGTCTCACCTGCTAGGATGAGTTCCATGGCGTAGGAGCGGAGCACAGGTATGTACTGCCTCTCAGTGAACACCTGACCGCCGTCCACAGTCAGATGCTGTAGCACCACCTGTCCAGAGGGGGGCAGTATCACTTAAACAGCATCCCAGACAGGTCAATAAGAACCACTGCTACAGAGTGTGTGTGACAAATGTGATGCTATCTCGGAACACTCATCACATGGTGCAATTTGACCAACTAATGATTCTGATACCATCCTAGCAACATCCTAGATTTTGGGGAGGATGGCATCCATGACTGTAAAAGAGAACAGTGTCAAGAATGTTGCTAGGATGATGTCAGAATCTTGAGTTGGTCAAATTCACCAGGGAGGGTTGAAACGGAGCAAAAATTAAGTTTTTTTGAGAGCACCATATGATGGGTCTTTGTAGATCACATCACAAATGACAACTCAAATCCAAACAGGAGATGTTGAAGAAGAGGCTACATCCGTATTGACATGTTGTATCAGGGACATACTGTAAATGCTGTTGATCTTGTTTGAGGACCCGAAGAGATCGAGGGAGAAGGACTGAACTCTGGATGGGCTCCAAACATATACTTAATTTATTTCTAAAAAAAGGCAACGTTTCCATTGCACAGGATCTTCATCAGTCCAACAAAGACAAATTTCCACTCCACCGGACAACAAAGACATCTGTTAAATTCTGTACTCATTTTGTAAGTTAGATGTTTTTTTATGGTCAGCTGTGCAGTTGTAGTTTGAGGTGCACTGTCTGTTACCTGATAGGTTTGTATGAAGGGTTGGAGGATGGCTCTGAGGAAGGATGCTATTTCTGGCTCATCTTCCATCACGGTCAGCTCTAGACCAGATACCTGCAGTGCCCCACACCTCAACAACAGCGAACATCCCTCCTCAAAGTCCTAGAGCAGAGGGAATGGTTAGGATAATGCATGGATGAGCTTCACAGTTCAGAGCTATATTTGTCATATAACGGGACTGACATATCGAGACTCTGGAGTGAGCAGGTCTGAAAAGTATGAACGCAGTTCACCTGAAGTCATGGCTCACCTGTATAGCCATTCCAGGCACGAAAACAAACTCATTGGAGAAAAGCTCCTGCAGAAATCTGAACTGTGTGAAGACGTCCTCTGTGAAGTAAACCACACCAACAGACATGCATCAGGTTTGGAATATTGTGTCTTCAGTAGTTCTGTCTGTTAATCTGTAAACAAAGAAGTCTGGGAGTTCTATGCTAAAAATAATAATAAAAAAAAAAATACAAAGCGGCTCTATTTATTTTCATAGTACTTGTCTGTACTATGATGTGCATGATCACGTGCAAATGTACAGCAATATGTTTTTGTGGCTAGTGCATTTGTAGTCCCTCTACTCTGCTGTATGCTTTGTTGCTGGTGCATTTGTAGTCCCCTGTATTGTCCTTCTCTGTTAAACTACTCTGCTGTATGCTTTGTGGCTGGTGGTCACTTGTGTGGCAATACGTCTCTGTTAAACTACTCTGCTGTTTGCTTGTCTGTCGCTCGCACTCACCCTTCCTGCTGCTGGGAGCGGTGGCCATAGCAACGGCGACCAGCGCAGGGCGCACAAACACGTGCAGCGCCTGGTTCCTGTAGGAGGCGCACATGAGCACGACGGCGGCGCGCCTCAGCACGGCCTCCTCCGGGGAGACGCACGCTGACGCTGATGCTGACGTAGACGCCGTGCGGGACCTCTGCTCGTCGAGCAGGAACACTCGGCCCTCCGCACAGCACACCAGAGACCTGTGGAGGCACACGCTGGACAACAGCACCTCCTCATCGGGAACCTGCGCTGAGAGGGGTAACAGAGAGGGGGAGGGAGAGAGAGAGAGAGAGAGAGTGTAATGTTTGTAATATTTGTATATTTTGCTTTTTTTAATTAATATTATTCCTCTGAATGCTCTAGCAATGCATCACATGATTTGTTGTGCCGATAAAGCACACTTGAATTGAATTAAATTGAATTGAAATGAGACACACAAAGAGAGAGAGAGAGAGAGAGGAAGTGAATAACTGTTTATGACTAATCAAAAAACTTATTTAAAAGTGACAATCAAATCACAATAACCTCATCTACTCTCATCTACTCCCTTATTGCACAACACTTTCACTTCATGGCCAAATCTCAGAGGGAAAAGCAGCCCCTTGCCAAGATGAACAACGCTGCTTTTGTTCCAGTTTCTTTTCTGAAGGATCCAGAGACTTTCAGCATCACATGCTCTCATGTGGGGGATTACCTCCACTAACCCCTCCTCTCTTAGTCTCCCACTCTCTCCCTCCTTCCCTCCCTCCCTCTCTCTCTCCCTCTCTCTCTCTCTCCCTTGGGACTTTGGGACTTGTATGTGTGAATGTATTTATGGATGTTTGTATGGTGGTTTTGGATGAGGTGTTTCATGATTTCACAGGTTGAGAAATGATACAATAGATCGCTGTTGAACGCCACCCTCTATCCCTCTCCCTCCTTCTCTCTTCTCTCTCTCTCTCCCTCTCACCTCATCGTGAGAGAGAATGCTTCCAGTGATACATCTGTAAAACTGTGTGACCATGAAGACTACACCTCTGGCTACTCTGTATCAGAGCAGAACAACACGCCTTGCTCATCAAACATGCCACAGTTTCCCTGAGCCTGCTGTGCAATAGTGCTCACTCTCAAGCTAGTGACCAGCACAATGACCAGGTGCAATAGCATAGTGCTCACTATCAAGCTAGTGACCAGCACAATGACCAGGTGCAATAGCATAGTGCTCACTCTCAAGCTAGTGACCAGCACAATGACCAGGTGCAATAGCATAGTGCTCACTCTCAAGCTAGTGACCAGCACAATGACCAGGTGCAATAGCATAGTGCTCACTATCAAGCTAATGACCAGCGCAATGACCAGGTGCAATAGCATAGTGCTCACTCTCAAGCTAGTGACCAGCACAATGACCAGGTGCAATAGCATAGTGCTCACTATCAAGCTAGTGACCAGCACAATGACCAGGTGCAATAGCATAGTGCTCACTATCAAGCTAGTGACCAGCACAATGACCAGGTGCAATAGCATAGTGCTCACTATCAAGCTAGTGACCAGCACAATGACCAGGTGCAATAGCATAGTGCTTACTCTCAAGCTAGTGACCAGCACAATGACCAGGTGCAATAGCATAGTGCTCACTCTCAAGCTAGTGACCAGCACAATGACCAGGTGCAATCTCCAACCTACAGTAATACGCCAAATGCAGCTGTGACCTTAGTGCTGCATTCCAGACAGTTTTTCCCAGTAGGAGGTCAGAATTCTTGACCTCCAAGTTTGTCTGGAATGAAATTGGGAGTACCAACTAGGAAATATCGGACTTCCAAGTTGTCTGAAATACAGCATTAGTGCTGTGTGAAGTGTGCATTAAAGCAACATTGAAGCACTTTTCCTCTGTCACAAGCACATTTGTTTATCCAGCAAAAAACGATGTCCACAGACAAGGTAGAGCTATAGTACAGTATGTTGCATGATTGTATGATACATTGCGACATCGGAGCAAGTCAAATTTGTAGTTTCTTGTAGTGCTACCCGATCTGGTAAAGTTACATAGTGCGGTTATGGTTACGATAGAGGGCTGCGAAGTGAAAGCAGAAGTTACGAGTTAATGCTCCGCCGAAATGATTTTGGAAACATTATTTTAAGGTGCGAAAAAACTCTTTAGTGCTACTTTAAGTGGTGTCATATTTTTTTTTTGTCTTTACAACTCATATAACTACATGTCATAAACAAATGGAAAAGAAGCTACTCGATATACCTTCTAACACTTGCGGTGATTTTATCTCACTTGTTCCAGCTCTTACCAGGCCAGTCCAGGAGGGCCCCAAACTTGGTGGCGAGGCCCCGTATCCATGCGGTGCGCTGGGCCAGGCTGCCCAAGGCCAGGCCCCCCCCGGGGCTCTGGAGCAGCACCAGGGCCATGAGGCTCCAGGGGCTGAGCACCGCGCCCCTCTCCTGCAGACGCACCACGCCGTGGGCCAACACGCTCACCAGCGCCTGCGTCTCCTCGCTGGGCTTCTGGGGCAAGTCCCTGGACCCAGCACCGGGTATGGGACAGGGGAGGGGCGTTTAGAAGAGAGAGAGTACCGGTTACAGGACAGGGGGTGGGGTGTTTGGGAGAGAGACAGACAGACAGGAGAGAGCACCGGTTACAGGACAGGGGAGGGGCGTTTAGAAGAGAGACAGACAGACAGGAGAGAGCACCGGTTATGGGACAGGGGAGGTGGGTTTGGGACAGAGCACCGGTTATGGGACAGGGGAGGGGCATTTGGGAGAGAGACAGACAGACAGACAGGAGAGAGCACCGGTTATGGGACAGAGGAGGGGTGTTTAGAAGAGAGAGAGTACCGGTTACGGGACAGGGGAGGGGCGTTTAGAAGAGAGACAGACAGACAGGAGAGAACACCGGTTACGGGACAGGGGAGGTGCGTTTGGGAGAGAGCACCGGTTATGGGACAGGGGAGGGGCATTTGGGAGAGAGACAGACAGACAGACAGAGACCAAAGGAGATGTATTTCAACATTCTGTATAGTTCAGTTGCAGTTTCAGTTTTCAAATCAGGGTGTGCCCAGGTTACTGGGGCTTTTTTTTTTAAATTAGCTCCTGCTTCCTGCTTTTGAAGGAAGGCCAGATTTGTGCCAGGCAAGCACACTTGTGTTCCAATGTCAGTTCATGCCCAGTGAACCTAAATATACACTACTGGAGTAAAGTTAATAATTATGATAAAAAACTAACTAAAACAATTGCGCTATTTAAAAATATCTGTATTGAGAAAAATCAAATAAAAACAAATACAAACAATGGCGCTATGACACCATGTTGATAGACTACTGGGATTTTTTTCTTTAAGCAGGTAAAGGAGTTTACGAGCAGGTGTACTAGCAGGGCACACCTGGCCACTAGGTTATACTACGACCAGCTAATCACCTGGGCACTAGGTTATACTTTGAGTGGCTAATCACCTGGGCACTAAGTTGTACTGCGATCGGTTGATCCTCCCCTTGGAGAGCTCTCTCACGGAGAGGGGCTGGCCAAAGCACACGTGCATGGAGCCGTAGTCATCCTCCAGAACCTTGCGAGCTTTTAGGAGACCCTGACCGAGACACGACAGAGATGCACAGGACCACAGCTGCATTAGTTTAACTGCACTCCGACTGACAGCGGTGATGGGATTGATAAATCAAACACTCCCAACAATAATCAACAAATGAGTGAAGCATGAATGAAATGCAGCCTTATCACAGAAGGCCAGCAGGGTGTGAGGTGTGGAGCTCCTGTAAGGTTAAGAATGTGTTCAGAATTAAAGGAGAATTCCGGTGTGATATTGACTTTAAATGTGTTGAAACATGATACCGAGTGTGAGCGATTGTCTCAGAGCTGATTTCGACCTGTCAGCTGTTCTCCGAAACCCGGCGGGAGCTTAGAAATAGTCAACCAGGTTTTTAACGTTTGTGCCTCGGGCATCGAACTGCCGTGCAAATAAATCACTGTTTTACACCATTAATGAGGCTCAAAGTAGCTCCACACTTTATTGGTAGACTTCTGAGGGCCCTGACATTTAAAACGAGACATCGAGAACTTTGAAAAAGCACTGGTTGCTTACTTACATGACTGTTTATTCAGGCAGTCACTTTCGAAAGTTTAGCGGTAGCAGCCATCTTGAATGTAGTCACGTGACTGATTCGTGACTGGTTCACGTAATCGCTATGTCTATGCGTGCACTAGTCATGAATCAGTCACGTGACTAAATTCAAGATGGCTGCGACCGGTAAACTTTCGAAAGTGACTGCCTGAATAAACAGTCATGTAAGTAAACAACCAGTGCTTTTTCAAAGTTCTCGATGTCTCGTTTTAAATGTCAGGGCCCTCAGAAGTCTACCAATAAAGTGTGGAGCTACTTTGAGCCTCATTAATGGTGTAAAACAGTGATTTATTTGCACGGCAGTTCGATGCCCGAGGCACAAACGTTAAAAACCTGGTTGACTATTTCTAAGCTCCCGCCGGGTTTCGGAGAACAGCTGACAGGTCGAAATCAGCTCTGAGACAATCGCTCACACTCGGTATCATGTTTCAACACATTTAAAGTCAATATCACACCGGAATTCTCCTTTAAGAGAGCTAAAAGTGCTATCGCCAGACTCAGAGAACGGCTGGATGAACTGGAGAAAGGTACAAATCAATTGTTTAACTCAAGGGGAGCTGGAAAATGACTGTAATTCCCCAAATGGTGGAATATCCCTTTAAGAGTGGGAGCGTACCGTAGTGGATTCTTTAGGCTTGGGCACCCCCAGTAGCTGGTGGGCTGTAAGGTAGCGTAGTGTTAAGAGTGGGGGCCTACCGTAGTGGACTGGGCTGTATGGTCCTGTAAGGTAGTGTTAAGAGTGGGGGCCTACCGTAGTGGACTGGGCTGTATGGTCCTGTAAGGTAGTGTTAAGAGTGGGGGCCTACCGTAGTGGACTGGGCTGTATGGTCCTGTAAGGTAGTGTTAAGAGTGGGGGCCTACCGTAGTGGACTGGGCTGTATGGTCCTGTAAGGTAGTGTTAAGAGTGGGGGTGTACTGTAGTGGGCTGGGCTGTACGGTCCTGTAAGGTAGTGTTAAGAGTGGGAGCCTACTGTAGTGGACTGGGCTGTATGGTCCTGTAAGGTAGTGTTAAGAGTGGGGGCCTACCGAAGTGGACTCCTTAGGCTTGGGCACCCCTAGTAGCTGGTGGGCTGTAAGGTAGCGTAGTGTTAAGAGTGGGGGCCTACCGAAGTGGACTCCTTAGGCTTGGGCACCCCTAGTAGCTGGTGGGCTGTAAGGTAGCGTAGTGTTAAGAGTGGGGGCCTACCGTAGTGGACTCCTTAGGCTTGGGCACCCCCAGTAGCTGGTGGGCTGTACGGTACAGTAGTGTTAAGAGTGGGGGCCTACCGTAGTGGACTCCTTAGGCTTGGGCACCCCCAGTAGCTCGTGGGCCAGAAGAGACTCTTCCAGGACGCGGTCATAACTGATGCTGATGGGCACCAGGCAGATGTCATACACCTCGCCCTTAAAGAAGGGCTCCAGGACCATGTGCATCATGCCTGCAGAGTACACACACACACACACACACACACACACACACACACACACACACACACACACACACACACACACACACACACACACACACACACACACACACACACACACACACACACACGCACGCACACACGCACGCACACACAAAACACACAAGTTACCACCGTTCTCACTCCCATCACTTCCTGTATGACCATGGATGGACTACAGTATAATTATCCTGCTCAACATTTTAACTTGTGACATGTTCAACTTCAAACATATGATTACCATTATGTACATACTGTACAATAGTATATGTATGTATGATATACTGTATATATACTGTATCACAAATCTACAGTATGATCCATATCATGTATCACTTATCTGGGATCTATGATCCATACCACATCTCACCTAGTTTGGGATTCAGAGACTTCAGTGTCCGGCTACGCAGTCCTTCCACGTAGAACTCCACAGGGGCAGAGCCGGTCTGTCAAGAACACATTCAGGCTCTTTGTAACTAGGCCTATTCATTCCAGTACAAAACAATCATCATCAACTCCCTAGGAGACAGAACAAGAAAATAGCACTTCCTGGCACATCTACAGTAACTATTAAAATGCAAATCAGTACAGAGGCGGAATTATACCAATATTTGTTGGGGGGTGAGGGGGGTCATTTTTGTCTTGTGAAATTGTTGATAATAATACCTTTTTGGAAGCAGTTTAACTCATATGGAGGAAGAGGATTATTGCAGGCCTTGGGCAATAGGCCCTGATGGGAGAGTTTATTATTAAATATGATGCAAAGTCAGAGAGCAAACCTGAGGAAGCTAAATAGAAGACGAGACTCGTTGTTCGCTCCTAATAAACACTTCATGATATCAGAGCAGTGTGCTGTGATAACCTCTCTGTTTTTGAGGTCTGCTGTTCCTGTGCATCACCAGCATCAGGGATCAGAAAAAGGGCTAGTCTTGTTACTTTTTTATCCACCTTAAATTACATAGATTGTCGAACATACATTGTGACTATCTAACACACATACCCTCACAATGGTCCTGATGTGAAAGTAATTTATTATCAACATTAAATGGGCAATGACATAGATTGTCGAACACACATACCCTAAAAACAAGCCCTGATATGAAAATAATTTATTAAAAATAATTTATTATGGGTGATGACATCGACTGTCTAACACACATACCCTCACAATGGTCCTGACGTACTCGGACAGCACGGCCCAGTAGAGCTTATCTGACCCGATCGCCCGGCGGATAAAGAAAGCTCCGGAACGCCGTAGGATCTCCCCGATCATCTTCATGCCCATGAGAGCTGGAGGGGGAGAGATGGAGAGAGAGATGGACAATAGGACAGAGAGAGAGAGAGACGGAGAGAGAGGGAGGGAGAGAAGGAGAGAGAGAGAGACGGACAATAGGACAGAGAGGGAGAGAGAGATAGAGAGAAAGACAATTGAACAGAGAGAGAGAGGGACAATTGGA